>NW_011402540.1:0-527 GCF_000754665.1 Bison bison bison | reverse complement strand
GGGGGGGGGGGGGTGGGGTGGTGCGGGCGGGCGGAGACGGAGAAACGTGCATGGATGATATCCCGCATCATTCGCTTGTGTTTCCTGAGCGCGTTCATCACCTCCGCGATCCAGACCACTCCCGTCCGTGACAGGTGACTCTGCCACCACCAGCCCGCACTTGGTCTTTTGGCAGGCAGACAGGGGGGTGGTCTGAGCTGGCGGTGGGGGGCGAGGGGCGCGACTTGCTGTCCCCCAAGCCACCTCTGAATCCTCGCGCTCTGCCCCTGAACCGGACTGGAGCAAGTGGGTCCGCGTGCTCTGTCGTGGCTTTGTCGTTTGAAATCCTTGGCGGGAGACGGAAAAGCCCCCACATGCCAAGGAGGAGACAAGGCCCCAAAGAAGGAAGTCACAGCTCCCTTGGGTTCAAAATAGCTGTCCTCCAAAATGGATCAAGTTTCCCCACACGGGGTTTCCAATCCAAACCTAAAAAAGCCCAAGGGGGCTAAACCCATCCCGCCCCGTTGACCTGTGGCCCAAGGTGCCCC
>NW_011402539.1:0-629 GCF_000754665.1 Bison bison bison | reverse complement strand
ATATCAAGAGAGTATGAAACTTGCACAAACATAGAAATACAGACCAATGGAACAAAATATAAAGTCCAAAGATAAATTCATGCACCCATCATCTTTGACAATGGAGGCAAAAATATGCAACCGAAAAATATAATTTCTTCAAAAAGTGTAACTGGGAAAACTGGACAGCTATGTGTAGAAACTAGAACAGTATCTAACATCATGTTCAAAATAAACTCAAAATGGATTACAGATGTAAATGTAAGACCAGAAAATATAAAACCCTTAGAGTAAAACATAGGTATAACCACTCTAAAATAAGACACAGCAAGATCCTCTATGACCCATTGCCTAGAGTAAAGGAAATAAAACAAAATATAAAAAAGGAACCTAATTAAGCTCTATAGCTTGTGTACAACGAGGAAATTATAATTAAGGTGAATATGTAGCCTTCAGTTTTATGTGATTATGGTTTCAGTGTATCTGTCCTCTGATGCCCTCTTGCAACACCTACCATCTTTTTTGGGTTTCTCTTACCTTGGTCATGGGGTATCTCTTCACGGCTGCTCCAGCAAAGCGCAGCCATTGCTCCTTACCTTGGATGAGGGGTATCTCCTCACGGCACCTATCCTGAAATTGAACGTGGAATA
>NW_011402538.1:0-723 GCF_000754665.1 Bison bison bison | reverse complement strand
TTCTACTACGTATCTTCCCTAGTGGTTCAGAAGGTCAAGAGTCTGCCTGCAATGCAAGAGACCCGGTTCAATCCCTGGGTTGGGAAAGTCCCCTGGAGAAGGGAATGGCAACCCACTCTAGTATTCCTGGAGAATCCCATGTACAGAGGAGCCTGGCGGGCTACAGTCCATGGGGTCGCAAAAAAGTTGGACACGACTGAGTGAAGAACACCATTACATACGTGGTGAGGCACTGTCCCAGGCGAGTGCGTTCACAGACCTCAGGGCGTGCCTACGGGAGCCTAAGTACAGCCAGCAAGCGATTTGGGCTTTTCTTTCAACTCAGCCTCATTCCTGCCACCACCCCAACACCTCATTAGCACAGGCAGGGTAGGAAAACCGGCTTTAACTCGAGCCCCATCTAGGAGGAGTGCCCCAAACTGTCTAACCATGCCTCTTCTAGCTGGAAAATCACAGAGCAGGAAAAGGCAACTCCCCAAACTGGCAGATTCTGCTTAGAATTTGTCCAAATTCAGCTGTTATTTGGATTCACGCTGAAGCTTGTTCCATTTCCTCTGGAACTGCTGTCATAGCCAAATTCTGGGAAGACTGAGCAGTGCACAGCCTTCCCTTCTCCCTCACCTCCCCCCATTGCTGTCCCGTGGGAGCCAAGCCAGCTCCTACCAGCCTGCCCAGCTGGTAAAGACCCAGCAATTCCGCCAGCCCAATACCCGGTACGGCTGT
>NW_011402537.1:0-534 GCF_000754665.1 Bison bison bison | reverse complement strand
CAGATTTAAAGCCTTTATTTGATTGCTTAAAAATTGATCCTAATTCCAGTTCTAAGAGAAAGTTGACTAATGAGACTAGAGTTTAGCTCTTGTTGAAGTGTATGAGCTTTAAATGATCAGTTAATTAAGATTAATATTACCAAAAGATGAGGTTAAATTATTCTTCCCACAAAACATACACCTACAGGGGTGCTTGTGACAAAAAGGCCCATTGGTTCCATCTACCAGTGACCCCAAGAAAAATAGTTTTATCTTATCCCAGCTTGGTGGCACAATTAATTATAAAAGGAGGAAAAAAGAAGCGTGGAAACTTTTTAGAAAAGAAGTAGCAAATATAGTAATTCCATTCAATAAGGATCAACTGCAAGTCTTTTACAAAATAGTGATGATTGGCAAGTTGCCCTGATAGATTTCAGGGGTCAAATTTTGTTTCATTTGCCCCCAAGCCCCCACAGTAGTTAAAAGTTCAAAAATGTTAGATTGGCATTTTGAGGGTACCTGTGGAACTTTCCAACCCTACGTAGTTCCTACGCT
>NW_011402536.1:0-550 GCF_000754665.1 Bison bison bison | reverse complement strand
GCATAAAAAGACAAAGGGCTCCCTGATAGCTCAATTGATAAAGAAGCTACCTTCAATGTAGGAGACTCCTGTTCAATTCCTGGGTCAGGAAGATCCCCTGAAGAAGGGATAGGCTACCCACTGTAGTATTCTTGGGCTTCCCTTGTGGCCCAGCACGTGAAGAATCCTCCTGCAATGTGTGAGACCTGCACACAATGTGTTTGAGCCTTGGGTTGAGAAGATCCTCTGGTGAAGGGAAAGGCTATCTATTCCAGTATTCTGGCCTGAAGAATTACAAATTCCATACACTGTATGATCCATGGGGTTGCAAAAAGTCAGCCATGACTAAGCAACTTTCACTTACCCAGAGAGATACAAAATAAGCATTGATGAAAGAAAGCAAAGCACATATAGATGGAGAAACATACCATGTTCTTAGATTGGATTAATTGATATAGTTAAAATGAGTATACCACCCAAAACAATCAATAGATTCAATGCAATACCTACAATATTTTTCATAAAACTAGAACAAATTATTTTATGATTTGCATGGAAACACATAAGACTT
>NW_011402535.1:0-701 GCF_000754665.1 Bison bison bison | reverse complement strand
AAACCCCAGAAAAACCTTATTCTTCTCGATACATCCTAAGGACAAGGGTATGTTCAAATGAATAAACACTATTTAAGCAGCTCAATCAGGCAAGAAATAATGGTCCTGGTAATTTTGATCTTCTCAGCTTATTCTCTGAGCTCCCTAAAAGAATTACTTTAATCAAATTTTTATTTTTCAGTTTCCAATTTAAAAACCTAAAATAAGAGAATCCCAAGCATGTTTCCAAAGTCTACAGAAAGCAATGAAAATAAACTTAATCGTCAGCTGGAATACAGCAAATAAAAGAAATCATTCTTCCTCTCACTGAGTTTTCAGGAAAGAGGTAACACAAAAATCACAGTTTTTAAATCCATAAGGAACTGCAATTATTTGCCTATACTTCCAATTTATGGCTCTGCAGACAAACCAGTTTTACTATGAAGATTCTTAAAATAATCCCCTTCATCTTAAAAGAAGTTTGGATGAGATGAATCTGTTAGTCCTCCTAGCTCTGGGAGCCTATGCTTTATGACAGTAAATTCTCTCAAACAGCTGTTGTTTTTTAAATAACTAATTAACACTACCATGGCTGGCTACTACAGTTAATTGGGGGAAAAAAAGTCTAGCAATGAATTATTTCAATCCATGTGGTGATTTCTTTATTATGGGTTATCTCTAAATTTCTAATGTGATTGTTTTATTATAAAAATAATGACAAT
>NW_011402534.1:0-523 GCF_000754665.1 Bison bison bison | reverse complement strand
TTAACTATGTCTTGTGCTTGTGGATATAAGAAATGCCTGTAATCTGTTTAATAGAGAATGAATGTAAGAATTGTTTGAACTGCTTTGAAATATAGGCAGGGCCATTGTCTGTTTTTATGGAATTAGGTGTTCTCATTATTGCAAAGTAAGCTAACAAGTGAGTTATAACGTGTAGTTTCATCTCGGAGAGGTATGGCCCATATAAAGGAAGAATTTGTATCGATCCAGACATGTAAGAAGAAAGAGGAAGAAAGTTCAGAGCAATGAGTTACATCCATTTGCCATAAAATTCTCTTTCATTTGTCATAAAATTCTCTTTCATTTGTCAGAAACCTTTTTTATATGTTTGTGTTCATCATTTTGGAGTTCCCTGGTGGCTCAGGTGGTAAATCGTCTGTCTACAATGCCGGAGACCCGGATTCGATCCCTGGCTCGGGAAGATCCTCTGGAGAAGGAAATGGCAATCCATTCCAGTACTATTGCCTGAAAAATCCCATGGGCAGAGGAGCCTAGTAGGCTACAG
>NW_011402533.1:0-588 GCF_000754665.1 Bison bison bison | reverse complement strand
ACGTTTTAGGTAATTACTGATAAGTATGATCCTGTTGCCATTTACTTTATTGTTTTGGGTTCGAATTTATACACCGTTTTTGTGTTTCCTGTCTAGAGAATATCCTTTAGTATTTGTTGGAGAGCTGGTTTGGTGGTGCTGAATTCTCTCAGCTTTTGCTTGTCTGTAAAGCTTTTGATTTCTTCTTCATATTTGAATGAGATCCTTGCTGGGTACAATAATCTGGGCTGTAGGTTATTTTCTTTCATCACTTTAAGTATGTCTTGCCATTCCCTCCTGGCTTGAAGAGTTTCTATTGAAAGATCAGCTGTTATCCTTATGAGAATTCCATTGTGTGTTATTTGTTGTTTTTCCCTTACTGCTTTTAATATTTGTTCTTTGTGTTTAATCTTTGTTAATTTGATTAATATGTGTCTTGGGGTGTTTTGCCTTGGGTTTATCCTGTTTGGGACTCTCTGGGTTTCTTGGACTTGAGTGATGATTTCCTTCCCCATTTTAGGGAAGTTTTCAATGATTATCTCCTCAAGTATTTTCTCATGGTCTTTCTTTTTGTCTTCTTCTTCTGGGACTCCTATGATTAGAATGTTG
>NW_011402532.1:0-731 GCF_000754665.1 Bison bison bison | reverse complement strand
GACAGCCACTCCAGTATTCTTGCCTAGGAAATCCCATGGACAGAGGAGACTGGTGGGGTATACTCTATGGGGTCGCAAAGAGTCAGACACGACTTAGCAAAAACACAACAGGTATATTTTATATACATAAGCTGTAAGGCACAAGTGTGTGGAATGATATTATATCAGTTTTAAGTTCTAATCTTTGCAAGAGTATATGCAAAAGATTAACTGTACCAGTAAGCAAATTATTATATAAATAATTATAACCATTTTATAGAAAATTGGAGGAGGACACTTACATTTGAGAAGACATAAATTATGAAGAAACATTTGGGGTGCAAATTGGAAACTGTCAAATGTGGCTTGCTTTTAATTTAATCTGCCCAGATTTCTCTTAATTTTTAAATTAAGAGTAATTTTTAAATTAAGAGTAATTTTTATTACTCACTAAAATTCTAAATTATGATTACTTAGTCTGCAGAATAGGCAGTCTCTTTCTCAGTCAGCATTGCTTTTACTAGTTAGTCAAGTTATTTAAATAAATTTTAAATTGAGGGGAAACACACATCAAGTTGAAAAAGGAAAAAATAAAGGAGAATTTTTTTCATGCAGATGATTGAGACATTACAAAACCTCTAAGCATTTTAACATTCGTTTAAAAGTTGGACAAATGTGGAAATGAACATGCTCCTCTCTGTATTATTCATTTGAATATAGAAATGATTAAGCTGATGTTTCTATTTTTTCCT
>NW_011402530.1:0-657 GCF_000754665.1 Bison bison bison | reverse complement strand
TCTTCCAATCCAGTTGGGAAGGAAAGCTGGGGATTGCTCTCGAGTGACTGCAGGGCCAATAGACCTCATCTAGGCTTGTGTCCAGAAGCCAATGTTCCTCTCCAGGGGCGACCGGGATCTCGGGGTTGCATTCCAGACGCACCCGGGGAGACAGGCATTCATCTCGAGTGGAAGCAAAGAAAGCCGCTCTGCTCTCGAGTCGCGACGGGTATCTCTTGGAGCTCACTGGGTGGACTAAAGGGAGTCAAGGCTCCTGAGGCGTTTGGAGAGAGGTCGCGAGGTTGGCCTCTAGGCCATGCAGGAGACGAAGGCCCTCATCTCCGCGATGACGGGGGAGTCTCGGGGTGGATCTCGAGCGGCGGCCCCGGGGTGCGGTTTCTCACGAGGTACGACGGCGAGGTCAGTGAGCCTCCCGTGGGGCGCCAGGGAAGTCGGGTCTCCATGCGAGTGGCGAGGGGGAGCGCGTCATTGCTCTCGAGTCATGGTAGGGGAACCTGGCCTCGAGACGTGTTGAAGAAGGTCTCTCGAGGTCTTTCTCGGGTTGAGGCAGGAAACCCTGGCTTCCCTCGACTTGTGCAGGTGACCTTAGGGGGCTTCTCATGGTGGCTCTGAGAAGTCAAGGAAACTGGAGGTTGGGGGGGGCCTCGTCGGGACTCC
>NW_011402529.1:4581-5487 GCF_000754665.1 Bison bison bison | reverse complement strand
AAAGAACCCCGCTCTGCTCTCGAGTCGCGACGGGTATCTCTTGGAGCTCACTGGGGGGACTAAAGGGAGTCAAGCCTCCTGAGGCGTTTGGAGAGAGGTCGAGAGATTGGTCTCTAGGCCATACAGGAGACGAAGGCCCTCAAGTCGCGATGACGGGGGAGGCTCGGGGTTCTTCTCGAGCGGCGGCCACAGTGTGCGGTTTCTCGCGAGGTACGATGGCGAGGTCAGTGGGTCTCTCGTGGGGCGCCAGGGAAGTCGGGTCTCCATGCGAGTGGCGAGGGGGAGCGCGTCATTGCTCTCAAGTCATAGTAGGGGAATCTGGCCTCCAGACGTGTTGAAGAAGGTCTCTCGAGGTCTTTCTCGGGTTGAGGCAGGAACCCTGGCTTCCTTGACTTGTGCAGGTGACCTCAGGGGGCTTCTCATGGTGGCTCTGAGCAGTCAGGGAAAGTGGAGGTGGGAGGGGCCTCTCGGCACTCCACTGGGTTTGGTGCATTGGAAGAGGGCCTCATCTCCAGTTGAGGCAGGAACCTCAGGGTTCCTCTGACTTCAGACTCCGATCGCAAGGTCCCTGCAGACTTGGGACAGGAGAGTCAGGCCTCGTCTTGGGTTGAGGCATGGAACTCCGCTTGCCTCTCGAGGTGTTCCCGGGGAGACAGGCCACTTGTCGAGCGGTATTTAGAACCTGGGGGTCTTTTCCCGACGATGCACGGGGAGGCACTGCCCATTCGTGTTGACTTCATTCACAGGGTGGAGTTCGAAGAGGTGTCCGGGCATCGGGTTCTTATCAAGAGGGGACCGGGAAATCGGGGTCCTACGGAATGTGGAAGCACCCACGAGGCCACGTCTGGAATGTCGTCGTGAGACCGGCCTCATCCTGAGGTGCGACCGGAAGGTCGGGAACCCCTT
>NW_011402529.1:0-556 GCF_000754665.1 Bison bison bison | reverse complement strand
TTCGTGTTGACTTCATTCACAGGGTGGAGTTGAAAGAGGTGTCCGGGCATCGGGTTCTTATCAAGAGGGGACCGGGAAATCGGGGTCCTTCGGAATGTGGAACCACCCACGAGGCCACGTCTGGAATGTCGTCGTGAGACCGGCCTCATCCTGAGGTGCGACCGGAAGGTCGGGAACCCCTTCCAGACAAAGCAGGGGAGCCGACCCTCCTTTCCAGATCAGGAGGGTTGAAGGGGCTCAGAGGAAGTGGTGCCGGAAAACCTCGGTGTTCCTCTCGAGGGAGACTGGGATGTCGGGGAACTTTGTGGGTCGCATCAAGGGTGCCAAGTACCGTTTCGACCTCCAGTACCTAACGTGGGACTTCTCCTGAGACACTGTAGCGGGAAAGGGCTTCATCTTGCGATGACGGGGGAACCACGTGGATTTTCTCGAGTTGCGGCAGGATTCTCGATTTACGACGGGGAATTCAGGATGCCTCTTGTGTTGGCCCAGGGAAGTCCAATCTTCCATTCGAGTTGCGAAGGAAAGCTGGGGATTGCTCTGGAATGACTGCAGG
>NW_011402528.1:0-608 GCF_000754665.1 Bison bison bison | reverse complement strand
CTTTGCATCTCAGTGGACTGTAGCCAGCCAGTCTCTCTGTCCATGGGATTCTCCAGGCAAGAATACTGGAGTGGGTAGCCATTCCCCTCTCCAGGGGTCTTCCCAACCCAGGGATTGAACCTGTGTCTCTTGCACTGAAGGTAGACTATTTATTGTGTGAGCCACCAGGGAAGCCCTTCATTGCTGACTCAACTCACCTCACCTCCAAATATCTGAACTAACAGATTAAGTGGGTCCTTGATGAAGTAAAACAATAATTAAGATGGTGTCAAATTATTTAAAAGGGTTACCCAACTGAGATATGAACCAAGTGTGGACTGTGAGGAAAGCTGAGCACCAAAGAATTGATGCTTTTGAACTGTGGTGTTGGAGAAGACTCTTGAGAGTCCCTTGGACTGCAAGGAGATCCAACCAGTCCATTCTGAAGGAGATCAGCCTTGGGATTTCTTTGGAAGGAATGATGCTAAAGCTGAAACTCCTGTACTTTGGCTACTTCATGGGAAGAGTTGACTCAATGGAAAAGACTCTGATGCTGGGAGGGATTGGGGGCAGGAGAAGAAGGGGACGCCAGAGGATGAGATGGCTGGATGGCATCACTGACTCGATGG
>NW_011402527.1:0-502 GCF_000754665.1 Bison bison bison | reverse complement strand
GCAGCAGCAGCAGCAGCAGCAGCAGCAGCAGCAGTGCATAGATATCAAAAGGGTTAGAACAGTCAGTAGGATCACACAAGTCACCGTGAAGCAATACTTCTCCACTTAGCCAAAGCTAACAAAAGATTTCTGTTCTAGGTCAACCTAGAAGAGATCACGGAAGAGGTAAAGAAACTTAAAATCCATTAGCAAAGGCAGTTCAACCTCTCAAGAAACCTTGTGCTAGGCACAACACTCTTTTCTGGGGGTCCACTTTCCCTACAACCTCCTGATCCCATTCTGTACCCATTCCTTTGCTTCTCCCATCCTGAAACTGCCACCTGGAAGAAAGAACGACGTCGTTTTCCTTCAGAAAATGCGATTTCATGCCACATACCTTCTTTTAATACCAAGTCATACATTTCCCTTCAGCAACCAAGAACTGACTTTTATATTGGCATTCGACAGATTGGTGAACATACCTATCAGTGATAGTAGCGCCCCTCCCCTCCCCCGCACGCAC
>NW_011402526.1:0-587 GCF_000754665.1 Bison bison bison | reverse complement strand
TTTTTTAAAAATGTTATTTCCTTCCAGTACAGCTGATTTACCATGATGTACATCCACACTTTTGAACACACTATTTTAGGGTCATAAGAACTTTACACTGGGACTTGATTTCCAATGTGGGAGTCACATGAAAAGATCTTTACCTTCCTTCCTCAGTAATTCACTACTATAAAAGTCAGACACGGTTCATAAAAGCCATTACCTGTCGATGCCTAGAATCCTTATTTGCAATTTCATTTTCAAGTTTATTACTGATGTCGTCCTAAGTTTCAAATCAAACATAAAGTTAACGTCCTCAGAATAAAAGTCCTAGACATGGCAGTTTTCTCGGACGTGAGCAAAAATGCGCCTATCCCAAAGGTCACGTTTGCCACGATTGGCACCCATCTGTCTTAACGTTCTGTCCAGCCACTTGGTTTACCAAGCTTCTTTTCTACATCATAAACCCAAACAGCAAAACGAAAAGTATACTAAAACTACCCTGTTATTGCAAGAATTCCAGGAGGGAAGTATCTGGCATGAAGTCAGGACCTCTGTCTGCTACACCATACAGGCGGGCTTGACCCAGAACAAGGAGGGACCTTCAA
>NW_011402525.1:0-547 GCF_000754665.1 Bison bison bison | reverse complement strand
GGGTGTCAAGCCTGCTGAGTCACGTGTTTAGAGTCTGCTTAGCCACTTAATGGCAGTCTGCTCAGCTCCTTGATTTTTGCAAGCTGAACTGCGAGATTCGTGCCTGCTCAACTCCTTGATCTTTGCCTGCTGAGCTGTGTGATTCCTGCCTGCTCAGCTCCATGAGTATTGCCTGCTGAGCTGCATGATTGGTGTCTGCTGAGCTGCACTATTTGTGTCTGCTGAGCTGCACCATTGGTGTCTGCTGAGCTGCCCAAATTGTGTCTGCTCAGTCACGGGTGTAGAGCCTGCTGCGTCAGGTGTTAAGAGTCTGCTTAACCACTTCATTACAGTTTGCTCAGCTCCTTGACGATTTCCTGCTCCTCTCCGTGAATAGTGCCCTCTTAGCCAAGTGATTAGTGCCTGCTCAGCTCTTTGATTATTGCCTCCTGAAGCACGTGATCAGTGCATGATAGCCACGTGATCAGCGCCTCACAGTCACGTGATCAGCGCCCCTCAGTCACGTGATCAGCGCCTCTCAGTCACGTGATCAGTGCCTCTCAGTCAC
>NW_011402524.1:0-761 GCF_000754665.1 Bison bison bison | reverse complement strand
CTCAGGCAACAAAGGAAAAAACAAGATAAATTAAACTTCATCAAGATTAAAAACTTTTAGTTGTATCAAAGAACAATATGTAAGATCAGGCACATTCAGGGTGATAGGACCTTAGAGACAAAACATAGTTTGGACAGAGTGAAAGGCAACCCATAGAGTGGGAGAAACTATTTTCAAATTAGATACCTGATAAGAGATTAATTGGGAAAGGAAATGTCAACCCACTCCTGTATCTTGTCTGCAAATTCCATGGACAGAGCAGCCTGGCGGGCTACAGTCTATGGGGTTCACAAGAGTTGGACATGACTTGGCAACCAAACAACAACAGATGAGATTATTATACAGAATATTTAAACAGCCCCGCAACCCAAAACAACAACAAAGCAAACACCCCTATTAAAAAATGAACACAGGACTTTAACTGACATTTTTCCAAAGAAGATGTACAAATAGCCAGAAAGATGCTCAGAATCACTAATCATTAAGGAAATGCAAGTTAAATCCACAATGAGCTACCACTTAATACCCATTGGGATCATTATTATTAAAAAAAAATAAAATAACAAGTGTTAGTGAGGATATGGAGAAATTGGAACTTTTTATGATGTGCTGGTAGGAAGGTACTGTTATAGCCACTTTGAAGAACTGAAAAATGGCAGTTCCTCGAAAAAATTAAATTGAACTACCATATGATTCAGCAGTTCTTTTAACTATGTACACCAAAATTGAAAACACGGATTCAGATACTTATACACTCATAT
>NW_011402523.1:0-634 GCF_000754665.1 Bison bison bison | reverse complement strand
CAATTATTAAAGCAAGCATCTAATCAGCATGAAATAAATAAATTGCATCTAAAAATCCTTAGATATTCTTAATTCTGAACATTTGGAGCTTTTAAAATACATGCAAAAGTAATTTGCTTTTGAGTTTTGACATGAATTAAGAGAGACTCTTGCACTGATACAAATTATTAACAAAAGATTTCAGTATCAATGAATAAGATGTAGGATTAAAAGATGTTTATTATAATTTTTAAAAAGATAAACCTTCAGGTTATTTAACTTTTCTAACCAAAAGATATGGACAATTATCTCTAAAAGAAAGGGCATTATTAATAATTATGACATTTAGAAGAATTTGAAAAAGAAGGGAAACAGTTTCTAGTGGACCGAATTCTTCAAAATACAGGTAAACTTGATATAGCAAAAAACATTATGAACTCAGTTTTTTTTTTTAAATAAATAAGTAAAGATAATTCAGTCTTTACCTTTTAATAAATTATTGATGGTCAGGATGACAAAATGCACCATAAATAAATTTGCCTGTAGGGAAGAAAGATCATGCCTTTCCATGTTCTTTTTCAGACACTGGAATAATTATACAATAGTGTATAAATCAATAATACACTATATACATTTGCCTTCATGGACCATCAAG
>NW_011402522.1:0-591 GCF_000754665.1 Bison bison bison | reverse complement strand
GATCAGTTAATTAGGATTAATACTACCAAAGATGAGATTAATTATTCTTGCCATAAAACATACACCTACAGGTGATTGTGACAAAAAGGCCCATTGGTTCCATCTACCAGTGACCCCAGAAAAATAGTTTTATCTTATCCTAGCTCAGTGGCACAATTAATTATAAAAGGAGGAAAAAAGAAGTGTGGAACTTTTTAGAAAAAAAAAAAAAGAAGTAGCAAATATAGTAATTCCATTCAATAAGGATCAACTACAAGTCTTTTACAATACAGTGATTGGCAAGTTGCCCTGATAGATTTCAGGGGTCAAATTTTGTTTCATTTGCCCTCAAGCCCCCACAGTCGTTAAAAGTTCAAAAATGTTAGATTGGCAGTTTGAGGATACCTGTGGAACTTTCCAACCGTATGTAGTTCCTACGCTCCCCTTTACCCTATGGGGGAGGGACGTGCTGTCTCAAATAGGAGATACTCAGAGAAGGGTTTTCTCAATTTCTTAGTTATCAACAGGTGGTACAATTAACAATACTTTATATATTGTTATAAATACGTAATATAAATATATTTGCCTAACTACAGTTTGCCTAATTAGGTA
>NW_011402521.1:0-703 GCF_000754665.1 Bison bison bison | reverse complement strand
GTCTGTATCCCAGAAGTTTATGTGGCCAAGTCTCTGACCATTAAATAAATACCCAGAGGAGACAGTTTCTTTCAAACACTGCTGGTGGAAATGAAAATTGGTGTGCTCCATCTGGAAGGGAATTTGGAGATACTTAACAAAATTTCATATGCACCAATGTTTTGACTCAGCAATTTCACTTCTAGTAATTTATCCAACAGCTACACCTTCAAAAATATGAAAATAAATATGAACATTTTTTGTTGTAGCATTGCTTTCATATGCAAGATACTGGAAACAACCGAAATGTCCATAAATTGAAGAGTTATTGAATAAACTATAGTCCATCCATACACTGGATGCTAGGTAGCCCTTAAAAAAGAGAGGTGTGTGGGGGGGGCAATTTCCCCGAATTGGTATGGAATGACTTTAATGATCTGATTTTTAAGTGAAAAAGAGCTGTGGAAACTGTTTTCTGTAGAGTATGTTATAGCAAGAATCCTGTTAGGTCATTTGGCCAGACGCCCCCCTTCCCCTAATGTTTTCTTAACCACTGCCTTGTTCTTTGGCTACAAATTCCCATTGGCCCAGGCTGTACACAGAGTTGAGCCCAATCTCATGACTCCACTGTAAAATCCCACTACAGTGGTCCCTCCACCTACCATGATGGTCCTGAACAAAGTCTGCCTTACCATCTGTAACACACATCATTGAGTTATTTTTT
>NW_011402520.1:0-519 GCF_000754665.1 Bison bison bison | reverse complement strand
TCCTTGGAGTTTGGAGTTGAGCCTCTCCAATCATTAGTGACGTGGAGCAAGATGACCTTTTGGAAATGCAGATGCAATGCTGTCACCTCCCTGCTCCAACGGCTCTCGTATTTTCCCAGCATATTGAAGATACGCCCACTTCCCTTCAGGCTTGCTCCTCACGTTCTTCTCTGATGTCTTTTGCCTGGAATGCCCTCTGCACTCTTTGGCTTCCATCCCATAGGGCATTTTTCGTTTCTTGAATGTCCTAAGTTTCCCTGGTCACATAGCCTTCCAAGATGCTATTTTCCCTGCCTGAAATTCTTCCTGCATCTCAACCCTGGTTTACCTAGGTTCAACCTATGGACCTCAACGAAATGGTGCCTCTGGAAAGCCTTCCCTGACACCCAGGTTTTGTGGTGAGGGAAGAGGCCCCTCTATAGGTTCTCAAAGGATCTGCCTGTGATGTATCATTAGAGTCGTCTCAGTGAAAGCAGGAACTCTGTGTCTTCTTCTCTCCGCCTTCTATTCCCTGAAACT
>NW_011402519.1:0-541 GCF_000754665.1 Bison bison bison | reverse complement strand
AGACTTGGAAGGAGAGTCAGGCCTCGTCTTGGGTTGAGGCATGGAACTCCGCTTGCCTCTCAAGGTGTTCCCGGGGCGACAGGCCACTTGTCGAGCGGTATTTGGAACCTGGGGTTTTCTTCCCGACGATGCACAGGCGAGTCACTGCCCCTTCGTGTTGACTTCATTCACAGGGTGGAGTTCGAAGAGGTGTCCGGGCATTGGGTTCTTATCAAGAGGGGTCGGGAAATCGGGGTCCTTCGGAATGTGGAACCACCCACGAGGCCACGTCTGGAATGTCGACGTGAGACCGGCCTCATCCTGAGGTGCGACCGGAAGGTCGGGAACCCCTTCCAGACAAAGCAGAGGAATCGACCCTCCTGTCCAGGTCAGGACGGTAGAAGGGGCTCAGAGGAAGTGGTGCCGGAAAACTTCGGTGTTCCTCTCGAGGGAGACCGGGATGTCGGGGCACTTTGTGGGTCGCATCAAGGGTGACAAGTACCGTTTCGAACTCCAATTCCTAAATTGGGACTTCTCCTGAGACGCTGTAGCGGCACAGGGC
>NW_011402518.1:0-532 GCF_000754665.1 Bison bison bison | reverse complement strand
ATTTCCCATGAAGTGATGGGACGGGATGCCATGATCTTCGTTTTCTGAATATGAGCTTTAAGCCAACTTTTTCACTCTCCACTTTCATTTTCATCAAGAGGCTTTTTAGTTCCTCTTCACTTTCTGCCATAAGGGTGGTGTCATCTGCATATCTGAGGTTATTGATATTTCTCCCGGCAGTCTTGATTCCAGCTTGTGTTTCTTCATGTTTCTCATGATGTACTCTGCATATCAGTTAAATGAGCAGGGTGACAATATACAGCCTTGACGAACTCCTTTTCCTATTTGGAACCAGTCTGTTGTTCCATGTCCAGTTCTAACTGTTGCTTCCTGACCTGCATATAGGTTTCTCAAGAGGCAAATCAGGTGGTCTGGTATTCCCATCTCTTTCAGAATTTTCCACAGTTTATTGTGATCTACACAGTCAAAGGCTTTGGCATAGTCATTAAAGCTGAAATAAATGTTTTTCTGAAACTCTCTTGCTTTTTCCGTGATCCAGTGGATGTTGGCAATTTGATCTCTGGTTCCTCTG
>NW_011402517.1:0-544 GCF_000754665.1 Bison bison bison | reverse complement strand
GCTTGCTCCTTGGAAGTCACGCTATGACTTACTTAGAAAGCATTAAAAGCAGAGACATTATTTTACCAACAATCAACCAATGTGTCAAAGCAATCCTTTTTCCAATAGTCATGTACTGATGTGAGAGTTGGAGGAGAAGGAAAGCTGAGTGCCTAAGAATTCATCCTTTGGAACTGTGGTGTTGGAGAAAACTACTTGAGGATATCAAAGCAGTCAATCCCAAGAAAATCAGTCCTGAACATACATTGAGATGACTGAAGCTCCAATACTTTGGCAACCTGATGCAAAGAAGTAACTCATTTGAAAAGACCCTGATGCTGGAAAAGATTGAAGGCCAGAAGAGAAGGGGACGATAGAAGACGAGATAGTTGGATGGCATCCTCAATGCACATGAGTTTTAGCAAGCTCTGGAAGTTGGTGATGGACAGGGACAGGGAAGCCTGGTGTGATGTTTTACCATAAAGTATGATGTTAGTTATACAGTGTATTACCATCACCAGGTTGAGGAAGTTTTCTATTTCTAGTTTGCTAAGAGTTTTTATAC
>NW_011402516.1:0-547 GCF_000754665.1 Bison bison bison | reverse complement strand
AGGCCAGATTCCCCTACCATGACTCGAGAGCAATGACGCGCTCCCCCTCGCCACTCGCATGGAGACCCGACTTCCCTGGCGCCCCACGAGAGGCTCACTGACCTCGCCGTCGTACCTAGGGAGAAACCGCACACTGTGGCCGCCGCTCGAGAGCAACCCTGACACTCGCCCATCATCGCGAGTTGAGGGCCTTCGTCTCCTGTATGGCCTAGAGACCAATCTCTCGACCTCTCTCCAACGCCTCAGGAGGCTTGACTCCCTTTAGTCCACCCAGTGAGCTCCAAGAGATACCCGTCGCGACTCGAGAGCAGAGCGGGGTTCTTTGCTTCCACTCGACATGAATGCCTGTCTGTCCGGGTGTGTCTGGAATGCAACCCTGAGATCCCTGTCGTACCTGGAGAGGAACATTGGCTTCTGGACAGAAGCCTAGATGAGGTCTATTGGCCCTGCAGTCACTCGAGAGAAATCCCCAGCTTCCTCGCAACTCGAATGGAAGATTGGACTTCCCTGGGCCAACACAAGAGGCATCCTGAATTCCCCGTCGTAA
>NW_011402515.1:0-1033 GCF_000754665.1 Bison bison bison | reverse complement strand
CCACCGAATTTTCCTACTGAGCTCTCTTCATACTATTATTCTTGACATCTCTGATTAGCATATAAATAGTCGCCTAGGCCATCTCTCCTTCGAATACCCTGGATCAGTTGGGGCTGGTCCCCGGCAGGTGGCGACCGAACAGGGACCTCAGGAGGCAATACTCAAAGAGCTGAGCAGACACGAACCACGCAATCAGCAGGCAATAAGCATGGAGCTCAGCAGTGACGAATCATGCTGCTCAACTGGCAATAATCAAGCACGTGACCAGGCAGGAATCACGCAGCTCAGCTGGCAATTGTCAAGCAGATGAGCCGACAGGAATCACGCAGCTCAGATGGCAATTGTCATGCAGATGAGCAGACAGCAATCACGCAGCTCAGCAGGCCCTGATCACGTGACAGAGCATGCACTCTTCACGTGGCTGATCACACACCTATCACGTGACTGAGCATGCACTGATCACGTGGCTATCATGCACTGATGACGTGACTGCGCATGCACTGATGACGTGGCTGATCAGGCACTGATCACGTGGCTATCATGCACTGATCACGTGACTGCGCATGCACTGATGACGTGGCTGTTCGGGCACTGATCACGTGTTTATCAGGCAGTGATCAGTGACTGACAGGCGCTGATCATGGGACTGTGCACGCACTGATCAGGTGGCTGATCAGGAACTGACCACCTGACCGCGCATGCAGTGATCACGTGGCTGGTCGTTCACTGATCACGTGTTTATCATACGGTGATCACGTGACTGAGAGGCGCTGATCACGTGACTGTGCCGTCAGTGATCACGTGGCCGAGCAGGCACTGATATCGTGACTGAGCATGCACTGATCATGTGCCGGGAGCCGGGGAGGCATTCCACTCTGGACAAAGGTCATGAGGAAGGAGGCTCGGCATACGCAAATGCGGGATCGAGCCTCAGGAGTCCACCCGGATATTCTCGAGCATCTCCCCCCCAAAAAAACCAGAGTCTGCCTACTGTATTGCTTTGTGCTCTCACCTCTGATTTCCCTGGGGGCTG
>NW_011402514.1:0-743 GCF_000754665.1 Bison bison bison | reverse complement strand
CTGGCCTCGAGACGTGTTGTAAGAAGGTCTCTCGAGGTCTTTCTCGGGTTGAGGCAGAAACCCTCGGCGTCCCTCGACTTGTGCAGGTTACCTCAGGGGGCGTTCTCATGGTGGCTCTGAGAAGTCAGGGAAACTGGTGGTGGGAGGGGCCTCTCGGGACTCCACTGGGTTTGCTGCATTGGAAGAGGGCCTCATCTCCAGTTGAGGCAGGAACCTCAGGGTTCCTCTGACTTCAGACTCCGATCGCAAGGTCCCTGCAGACTTGGGACAGGAGAGTCAGGCCTCGTCTTGGGTTGAGGCATGGAACTCCGCTTGCCTCTCGAGGTGTTCCCGGGGAGACAGGCCCCTTGTGGAGCGGTATTTCAATCCTGGGGATTTTTCCCGACGATGCACGGACGAGTCATTGCCCCTTCGTGTTGACTTCATTCACAGGGTGGAGTTTGAAGACGTGTCCGGGCATCGGGTCCTTATCAAGAGGGGACCGGGAAATCGGGGTCCTTCGGAATGTGGAACCACCCACGAGGCCACGTCTGGAATGTCGTCATGAGACCGGCCTCATCCTGAGGTGCGACCGGAGGTCGGGAACCCCTTCTAGACAAAGCAGGGGAGTCGACCCTCCTGTCCCGATCAGGAGGGTAGAAGTGGCTCTGAGGAAGTGGTGCCGGAAAACCTCGGTGTTCCTCTCGAGGGAGACCGGGATGTCGGGGAACATTGTGGGTCGCATCAAGGG
Organism: Bison bison bison; assembly: GCF_000754665.1. Taxonomy (NCBI): domain Eukaryota; kingdom Metazoa; phylum Chordata; class Mammalia; order Artiodactyla; family Bovidae; genus Bison; species Bison bison. Next base: position 13 of record NW_011402514.1, on the reverse strand, counting down.
TGCCAAGTACCGT
>NW_011402513.1:0-549 GCF_000754665.1 Bison bison bison | reverse complement strand
CAAGTAAAGAGGTGTTGCACAACATCTTTATAAGCTTCTCCAGTTATGTTTTGTAACCTAAATCTGGTCTATAGCTTTTTTAGATGACAAGCAACCATCTAATCTTTGCTTGAATACTCCCAGCAACAGGGAACTCACTACTCTTCAAGGTTTTAAACTCTCCCTCACCTTTTTTTTTCTACAGCATTCTCACCCCGCATATCACTTTCTCTAATCCCACCAACTCATTTTTTAGTAGTATGTGTGGGCCAGGAACTGGGCCAGTCTTTCCCAGCAATGTTAAGTGACGTCTGTTCTTGTGTCTAATAGCCCTGACATTTTATTTTCTTGAATTAAAAGATCTTTTAAAGGCCTTGGAGCTGTAATTCCCTGCACCCAAAAAGCTAGATCACTAAATCTAAATGCTCTGTGGCTCTTAGCTTGAGAAGTCAAGGTTTTTCTTGTCTGATAATAAGGTAAAAAGCAAAAGCTGTGTTACTCTTTGACCTTTATTAATTTGCACAGTTTTAGTAGGCGGTGAGAACAAAACTTTAACTTCTCAATATAATC
>NW_011402512.1:0-699 GCF_000754665.1 Bison bison bison | reverse complement strand
GAACGAAGGCCCTCATCTCCGCGATGACGGGGGAGTCTCGGGGTGGTTCTCGAGCGGCGGCCCCAGGGTGCGGTTTCTCACGACGGTACGACGGCGAGGTCAGTGAGCCTCTCCGTGGGGCGCCAGGGAAGTCGGGTCTCCATGCGAGTGGCGAGGGGGAGCGCGTCATTGCTCTCAAGTCATGGTAGGGGAACCTGGCCTCGAGACGTGTTGAAGAACGGTCTCTCGAGGTCTTTCTCGGGTTGAGGCAGGAAACCCTGGCTTCCCTCGACTTGTGCAGGTGACCTCAGGGGGCTTCTCATGGTGGCTCTGAGAAGTCAGGGAAACTGGAGGTGGGGGGTGGGCCTCTCGGGACTCCCCGGGGTTTGGTGCATTCGGAAGAGGGCCTCATCTCCAGTTGAGGCAGGAACCTCAGGGTTCCTCTGATTTCAGACTCCGATCGCAGGGTCCCTGCAGACTGGGGACAGGAGAGTCAGGCCTCGTCTTGGGTTGAGGCATGGAACTCCGCTTGCCTCTCGAGGTGTCCCCCGGGGAAGAGAGGCCACTTGTCGAGCTGTATTTGGAACCTGGGGGTTTTTCCGACGATGCACGGGCGAGTCACTGCCCCTTCGTGTTGACTTCATTCACAGGGTGGAGTTCGGAGAGGTGTCCGGGCATCGGGTTCTTATCAAGAGGGGACCGGGAAATCGGGGGTGCTTC
>NW_011402511.1:0-501 GCF_000754665.1 Bison bison bison | reverse complement strand
CTAAGAGTCAGACACGACTGAGTGACTTCACTTTCACTTTTCACTTCCATGCATTGGAGAAGGAAATGGCAACCCACTCCAGTGTTCTTGCCTGGAGAATACCAGGGACTGGAAGCCTGGTGGGCTGCCGTCTATGGGGTCGCACAGAGTTGGACAGGACTGAAGCGACTTAGCAGCAGCAGAAATAGAAGACTTCCTCAACCTTATGAAAGTACTACACTATCACTAACATCACACTTTATGGTAGAACACTGAGTGTTTTACTTCTAAAATCACAATCAACAGAAAGATGTCCACTCTCATTATATTGAATTTCTGTCCGTGAAATCATATTAGGAAATGATTGAAAAGCTATCCAGTTTGGAAAAAAAGAATAAAGCTGTTTTTATCTGTTGGTGACATCTATGTAGAATATCCAATGAAATCTACAGGAACAGAATACCTAAAACTAAGAATTAATTTAAGCAATGTCACAAGATATACAGATGATATATAAAATTT
>NW_011402510.1:0-647 GCF_000754665.1 Bison bison bison | reverse complement strand
TTATCTTTCTCCAGGGACCCCCTCCCCTATCTGCTTACAACACCCAATGTTGACATAAAGGAAATTTCCAGTTATTTCAACCAGATCATCAGGTGCTCTGGACCAAATTCAAGACTGTTAGATTTGTACTCTGTATATTTCCTCAGGCTTCCCAGGTGGCTCAAGTGGTAAAAAATCCACCTACCAATGCAGGAGATACAGGTTTGATCCCTGGGTCAGGAAGATCCCCTGGAGGAGGAAATGACAACCCACTCCAGTATTCTTGTCTGGAAAGTTCCATGGACAGAGGAGCCTGGCAGGCTACAACCCACGGGTTGCAAAGAGTCAGACACAGCTTAGCCACTGGACACACACACACACACACGCATGTAATTCCCCATTTTTGTCTTTCCTCTTGTCATCATGGGCATTAAAGTCTTAAAATGAGGGTCTGGAAGCTTTTTTTCAGGGACAACCAGGAATGGTGGTGGCTGACTAGCCCACTCAAGATGGCTGTTCCCTTGCTCTCTGTCTGTCCCTTGCCCGACCAGTGCCTGCTTCATTTACACTTACTCTGGCCTTCCTACATACTTGCCTTGGGCGCCAGCTAGTGATTGTTCTTATCAAAGGGACGGTGAGGTGTGTGCCTTTCTGTTGGTTTCCCTGGT
>NW_011402509.1:0-690 GCF_000754665.1 Bison bison bison | reverse complement strand
GGGCGCCCCCGGTCCTCTCCGCCCAGGATAACCAGCCTCCTCCCCAGAGGTGAGCTGAAGAACCCCCCTCGGCGTTATCTCCTCTGTGACGCCGTCCCTGCTTCTTCAGCGAGAATCCGGCCCTCCTTCACAGGGATACCCCTCGGCCGAAGTTTACGACCTTGGCAAGTACTCCTTTCTATTTTTACCTGCCCGGCTATATCAGAAATACGCATTTATGGAATGGGTTAGTGAATTATTTTTTTTCTTTTGTTCTCAAGTTTAATAAATATCTGAGTGCCTACTGTCTGCTTAAGAGCAGGGAAGGCAGCCGTGAATAAGACAGACTGGGTCCTTCCCCCGGGGGTTGACATGGATTATTTACATGAGTAAAAAGGGAAGATGATGTTGGGCAAAGAAATAGAATTTATTTCACATAATTATCCTTTCACTTTTGTTGTGTAAATATTTAAAACAGGGGATCATTACTGTATTTCTCAAACATGCGAACAAATCAAAATAGTAACTTTTTAATTTTTTTAATGTGGACCATTTTTAAAGTCTTTATTGAGTCTGTTATCATATTGCTTCTGGTTTATGTTTGTTGGTTTTTTGGTCCACAAGGCATGTGGGATCTTAGCTTTCTGACCAGGGATCAGACAAACACCTCCTGCATTGGAAGGCGAAGTCTTAACCACTGGACTGCCAGGG
>NW_011402508.1:0-514 GCF_000754665.1 Bison bison bison | reverse complement strand
AACAAATAAATAAACGGACAGAAGTTCTTTGAACACATGACTGAGATTGGGGGTGAGGCAGTACATGGATGTGCCAGGATACTCTTAAAGTACGAGAAAGCAAAGAAAGGAAAGACAACTCTCAAGCTGTCCAAAGTGATAAAAATGAATGATTACACAGTTTTACCTGTATACACTCGCAGATAATAATCTGAAAAAGGATTAAAAAAAAAAATCCCTTTCAATACTGTCAACATGAATCCAATGCTTTGCCACGGATGTCACGAGGATGCAAGACTGGCACACTGGAAATTCTACACCGTGGCTGAAAAAGATCCTGAATACATGGACAGATATTCCATAGCGATGGAAAGACTTAAGATGGCAATACCATGGAATGCATCTTCAATCTGAAATGAAGATTTGATATGACTTGATCGCTCAGAGCTTTTGGGTCACCAAGTGTTATGAAAGGATAAAAGAGATCGAGAAAGCTGCTGACATAGACTTGGGGCGGGGTGGGTGGGGGGGCAGT
>NW_011402507.1:0-536 GCF_000754665.1 Bison bison bison | reverse complement strand
AACGAAATGGTGCCTCTGGAGAGCCTTCCCTGACACCCAGGTTTTGTGGTGAGGGAAGAGGCCCCTCTATAGGTTCTCAAAGGATTCTGCCTGTGATGTATTCATTTAGAGTCGTCTCAGTGAAAGCAGGAACTCTGGGTCTTCTTCTCTCCGCCTTCTATTCCCTGAAACTTATTACATGCCTCCTAGCTCATCGTAGGTGCTCAGTATTTACTTAGTGTGTGAAAGACAGAAAAGCTCTTGGAAGCCTCAAGGGGTCACTTTGGCTCGGCACTTTTGATCTCTTTGTATATTTGGCGATTCAATTCTTTCCTTTCCTGGGTTGATGTGTACACTATATTCGAGGCACAATCTAAGGCATGAAGACATATCCATACATAGAGGTTCTTGCTTTCAAGGAACTCGTACAGCAGGTTTCTACAAGTTAGGGCTTTTCATATGCTCTAGAAGACTGTGAACGTTCAGTATGCTCCATTTTCATTTCAAAGAAAGATCGTTTGACTTCCATAGCAAAGGTGGAGACCTTCCAACGTGAG
>NW_011402506.1:0-512 GCF_000754665.1 Bison bison bison | reverse complement strand
AACAGAAAATGTGATGTATTTTATGCTATGTCAATAAAGGAATGACCTGTTCTTGTTCTACAGAGAATGGAAATTGGAAGTTCAAAACACCCTTTGTATTCCAAAATAGGGTCTCAAAACATTTTGTAATTTTTCATTTAAATTGTTAGGAGGCTTGGAGTTAGTTAATCTATCTTCCAATACACTGTTTAATATAGCACTGAATAATGATGCAAGTTGTCAATGGATGAGTGACCAACTAATAGCTCTGCTAGTAATTGATTTATTTTTCTTCATTAAAGTTGCATAACCAAAAACAAAACAATAAAGAAAGAAAGAAAGTGGACGTAGGAGGGGCAGACCATGTGTGCTGGTATAGAGGCTGAAAGTCAAAGAAGATAAGCTTGAGATTGCAACTATGTTTTTGCAGCATGACCTCAGTATCATAGTCTAAGTAGTGGAAGATGCATGTGGCAGAATGCAAGCTTAGTAGATCGGCATGCCTACTCTGGAGCAGAGGTTCAGTAGGAGTT
>NW_011402505.1:0-633 GCF_000754665.1 Bison bison bison | reverse complement strand
CGACCACCAGGAGTGGAGCCTGCGGCTAATTTGACTCAACACGGGAAACCTCACCCGGCCCGGGACACGGACAGGATTGACAGATTGATAGCTCTTTCTCGATTCCGTGGGTGGTGGTGCATGGCCGTTCTTAGTTGGTGGAGCGATTTGTCTGGTTAATTCCGATAACGAACGAGACTCTGGCATGCTAACTAGTTACGCGACCCCCGAGCGGTCGGCGTCCCCCAACTTCTTAGAGGGACAAGTGGCGTTCAGCCACCCGAGATTGAGCAATAACAGGTCTGTGATGCCCTTAGATGTCCGGGGCTGCACGCGCGCTACACTGACTGGCTCAGCGTGTGCCTACCCTACGCCGGCAGGCGCGGGTAACCCGTTGAACCCCATTCGTGATGGGGATCGGGGATTGCAATTATTCCCCATGAACGAGGAATTCCCAGTAAGTGCGGGTCATAAGCTTGCGTTGATTAAGTCCCTGCCCTTTGTACACACCGCCCGTCGCTACTACCGATTGGATGGTTTAGTGAGGCCCTCGGATCGGCCCCGCCGGGGTCGGCCCACGGCCCTGGCGGAGCGCTGAGAAGACGGTCGAACTTGACTATCTAGAGGAAGTAAAAGTCGTAACAAGGTTTCCGT
>NW_011402504.1:0-636 GCF_000754665.1 Bison bison bison | reverse complement strand
CCCCCCACCCGGCCGGGGGCGCCCCGCCACCCTGCCCCGCGCCCGGTGGTGGCGTCGCCCTCCGGCGTGCGTCCCCTCTTCCCGATAGCCCGGCCCTCCCCGCCACGTCCCTCGAGGTTGGCCCCGAGGGTTCGGGGGTGGGGTGGTGAGGGGGTTTGCTCCGCCAAGCTCCCCACGCCCCCACCCACCCCACGCGCCTTTCGCCCGTGGCGCCGGCCACGACCTGCCTTCCCCACCCCTCCCCCCACAAAGGCCGCGGATCCGCGCGGCGCGGATCCTCCGGTCGCGTCTGGCGGGCTGTGCGGCGTGGCGGGCGGCGGCTCCCCGTCGCGGGGCCGCTTGCCTTGCCCCGCCGCCTCCCGTCGCCGGCCCTGGGCCGGTCTGCCTCGGCCGGTCGCCGGCCGGCCGTCCGTCTGCCGCTCTGGGCCTGCCGCGCCGGTCGCCAGGCGCCTCGCCTCCCCACGCCTTCCGAGCCTCGGGGCTTTCTCCCGCCCCGTCCCCCACCCCCCACGCCTCCCGCGGCCGTCTGTCCGGTTCTCCCGCCCTGTTTTCGCCTCTCCCCGTACCTCTGACGCGTGTCCCCTGCCCGCTTGGCGCCCAGCTCCCCGTCGGAGCCCCTTCCCTCCGCGGTGGTGT
>NW_011402503.1:0-515 GCF_000754665.1 Bison bison bison | reverse complement strand
CGCGGGACGAGGAGGAGAGGCCGGCAGCGGCGGGAGGGCCGGCAAGCACGCACGGCGGGGGCCCGGGACAGGGCCGCGGGCGCCATCCGGGGACCACAAAGACACCGGGAACACGGCCGGGCCACCAGGAAAACCAGCGCGGGGTCCCACCGCCACCCACACACGAGGGCGGTCCCGCGACACGCCTGGGACGCCGACCGGTCCCGGCCAGCCCCAGAGCGGGCCCCCACGACCCGGCCCCGCCGCCAGGGCCGGCGAGCCGCCCGAACCCGTCTTCCACCATCCGTCCTCGACAGATCCGTCTTCCGATCTAAGTCTGCCACCCCGAGGCCCGACATCCTGGGGATCACGCTCTCGAGCGAGGCGGCCCCGACCGTGACCGCACGCCGCCACCGGCTGCGGCTCGTGGGGAGAGGGCGGGCGCGATAGGCTCTCCCGCACCACGGCTGCGGGGCTGGGGAAGCCGGGGCCGACCGGACGTCGCGCCCCCGACACCTTCCCCCCTTTGCCCCAAG
>NW_011402502.1:0-576 GCF_000754665.1 Bison bison bison | reverse complement strand
CACAAAATTAAGAGAATGTACTAGACTGGTAAAGAGACATTCCAAAGGTGTTTGTTCCTTTTCAATATATAAACAGGATGCTAAACTCAGGACTCTGCCATCCACCTCTGTGTTGGCAGGCGAGGGAAGACAAGATTCATCCTGAAGCTGGTAAAGCAGAAGCTTCAGGATTCCTCAGTCGCAGGGTACCGTTCCAAGGCCCTGGGAGAGCCTAGGCAAAGAGGTTATATGATTTTTCTGTTTTCTGTAGAATTTGCAAGAGTATTTAAAATATTCTAGCTGCAATGCTTTAGGACCATGGTCCATATCCGCTCTGGGTTTTCACTTTTTCACATTCCCCCCAGTGGGCAGTGGTGGTATAGCAGCTAGGGGCATATTTTGGAATTCCAGCTAGCAAGATCCCACCTCAAGCCTTCTCAGTCTTGGCACCCTTGACATTTGGGGCTGGATAATTCTTTGCTAGGGGTGTTGTCCTGAACACTGAAGGATGTCTGCAGCATTCCTGGTCTTCATCCACTGGGTGTCAGTAGCAACCCCCTTCCCTACCCACTCCTATAATTGGGACAAAGTCCCCTG
>NW_011402501.1:0-542 GCF_000754665.1 Bison bison bison | reverse complement strand
CTTTTTAAAATTTTCATAAGTGTAGATCCTATTTTTATGTGGAAACTGTCCAACTTAAACATTTGTGTATAAAAGTTTTCCAGAGAACTCTCAAAGAAGTCTATTGGATGTCTTTACTGTATTATAGGACTTATACCAAGAAAAGGGAACAAAGACCATATCCAATTAAAACAAGGAAAGAACTCTTGAACCCAGCCATGCATACAAGAAAATAAATTGTTTGAAGTGAGACATGAGGTAATCGTGACTCCTCAGGGGAGAAGCCAGTACTAATCTGGCTTCTAATGTGCTGGTTGGAGATGAAATGTTTCATTGACATTAGCGCTTAACAAATCACCAAATGTTCAATGAATACTTACTATTTCAGGAGCTCTGTTAAATGCTTTTTCTTCATATGCTCGCACTTCAGCAAATATGTAAATTATATGAGACACAGTTGACAATGTCAAATACCAGGAAAAAAAATGCATTTCCTAAAAATTCCAGAATGTATTTTGAGATTTTACTCAGTGCTATACAGTGATTCAAAGTTCTTGCTACAG
>NW_011402500.1:0-1129 GCF_000754665.1 Bison bison bison | reverse complement strand
TAAGTTTGCAGGAAGAAAGCCTGGTTTGCTGCAAGACTCTACCCTTCCCCCATTATCCTCTATGCATAACTTAAGGTATAAAAACTACTTTGAAAAATAAAGTGCGGGCCTTGTTCACCGAAACTTGGTCTCACCATGTCGTTCTTTTCTCTTACCTTCTGGCTGAATTCTTCAGCCTCTTTTCTCCTCTGAATTTCCTCACTGAGCTATCCTCATTCTATTACTCTTTATATCCTTAATTAACATTTAATTAAGCAGTTGTTTCCTGATCTTCGCCTACGCCGTCTCTCCTTCGAATACCCTGGATCAGCCGGGGCTGGTCCCCGGCACCCTACCATGGCTCGAGAGCAATGACGCGCTCCCCCTCGCCATTCGCATGGAGACGCGACTTCCTTGGCGGCCCCCGAAAGGCTCACTGACCTCACCGTCGTACCTCGTGAGAAAGCGCACACTGGGGCCGCCGCTCGAGAACAACCCCGAGACTCCCCCGTCATCGCGAGATGAGGGCCTTCGTCTAGTGCATGGCCTAGAGACCAATCTCGCGACCTCTCTCCAAACGCCTCAGGAGGCTTGACTCCCTTTAGTCCACCCAGTGAGCTCCAAGAGGTACCCGTCGCGACTTGAGAGCAGAGCGGGGTTCTTTGCTTCCACTCGAGATGAATGCCTGTCTCCCCGGGTGTGTCTGGAATGCAACCCCGACATCCCTGTCGCCCCTGGAGTGGAACATTGGCTTCTGGACACAAGCCTAGATGAGGTCTATTGGCCCTGCAGTCACTCGAGAGCAATCCCCAGCTTTCCGTGGCAAGTCGAATGGAAGATTGGACTTCCCTGGGCCAACACAAGAGGTAACCTGAATTCCCCGTCGTAACTCGAGAATCCCGCCGCAACTCGAGAAAAACCACGTGGTTCACCCGTCATCGCAAGATGAAGCCATTTCCGCTACAGCGTCTCAGGAGAAGTCCCACGTTAGGTATTGGAGGTCGAAATGGTACTTGGCACCCTTGATGCGACCCACAAGGTGCCCCGATATCCCGGTCTCCCTCGAGAGGAACACCGAGGTTTTCCGGCACCACTTCCTCTGAGCCCCTTCTACCCTCCTGATCTGGACAGGAGGGTCGACTCCCCTGCT
>NW_011402499.1:0-650 GCF_000754665.1 Bison bison bison | reverse complement strand
AATTTGTAAGTTTAGCCCACCACCCAAGGTTAGAGTTACATGGTAACCAGTTTTACTATATGCCTAATCTTATAAATCTTATTTTTAAAGTGAGTGCAACAATCAAAATCTGGTTGGAATTTTGAAAAATTCAATAGATTTATACAAAAAATAGACTGAGTTTGAAATAATACAGCTAAATCACAAGTATGTAGTTAAATTTCTATCAGGGCGATAATACAACAGAAAGAAAAAATTAATCAGTCCATCTTGGTACTTGTTAGCAGCTATGAACAAAAGTATTTTGATGTAGTATTAACTACAGACAGGTTATTAAAATTATCTTAGAAACCAAATAACATATGGTGTTTCCTTTTCCCCTATTAATGTTCGATTGTATGATAATAGCAACAGTGCAGGTATGATTTAGAGTTGACCCCCTACTACACTTGACCCATAATAATACACACTAGGTATGCAAATAGCAAGTAGAGTGCTACCCTCTAAAAGGTGCACACTTGGAACTGATTTCACTTTTGAGCAAGTGTTACTAGGCTCTTGCCTGTTTCCATGCTATAAGCTAGTAAGACTAGTAAGAGGGTGGCAACTTATGGGTACAGGTCTTAAGCAGTCCCAAAGTTTTCTCTTCCTAAAGTTGATTGATCTTGGTG
>NW_011402498.1:0-566 GCF_000754665.1 Bison bison bison | reverse complement strand
ACGGTCCAACGCTCACATCCATACATGACCACAGGAAAACCGTAGCCTTGACTGGACGAACCTTTGTTGGCAAGGAATGTCTCTGCTTTGGAATATGCTATCTAGGTGGGTCATCACTTTCCTTCCAAGGAGTAAGCGTCTTTTACGTGCATGGCTGCAGTCACCATCTGCAGTGATTTTGGAGCCCAGAAAAATAAAGTCTGACACCGTGTCCACTGGTTCCCCCATCTATTTCCCATGAAGTGATGGGACCGGATGCCGTGATCTTCGTTTTCTGAATGTGGAGCTTTAAGCCCACTTTTTCACTCTCCTCTTTCACTGTCATCAAGAGGCTCTTGAGTTCCTCTTCACTTTCTGCCATGAGGTGGTGTCATCTGCACATCTGAGGTGATTGATCGTTCTCCCGGCAATCTTGGCTCCAGCGTGAGTGTCTTCCAGTCCAGCGTTTCTCGTGATGTTCTCTGCGTATAAGTTAAATACACAGGGTGACGATAGACAGCCTTGACGAGCTCCTTTTCCCATTTGGAACCAGTCTGTGGTTCCATGTCCAGTTCGAACTGTTGCTT
>NW_011402497.1:0-527 GCF_000754665.1 Bison bison bison | reverse complement strand
ACCACTACATCATTAAAGGCTATTTATCAGTTACTTTTACCCATAACATCCAGTTGTTAAGAAAAAATTAAAAGCATACTCGAAATCAAAAAACACAGTTTGAAGAGACAGTGCAAGCAACAGAGTCAGCCTCAGACATGGCAAGAATATTGATATTGTCAGACTGGCATTCAAAGTAACTTATTATGATGAATATGCTAAGGGATCTAATGATAAAATAGACATCGTGTAAGAACAGATGATCTATGTAAGCAGAGAGGTGGAAATTATAAGAAAGCTTAAAAAAAGAATTGCCAGAGATCATTAACACTGTAAGAGAAATGAAGAATATCTTTAAAGGTTTCACTACTAGACTGGACACAGCTGAGGAAAGCATCTCTAAGCTTGAAAGTAAGTCAATAGAAACGTCCAACATTGAAAAGCAAAGAGAAAATAAGATAAAATAAGCAAGCAAACAAACAAAAAAGTCAGAACAGAATATCCAGGAAATGTGGGACAATTACAAAAGGTATAACCTATGTATAATG
>NW_011402496.1:0-619 GCF_000754665.1 Bison bison bison | reverse complement strand
GTGGAGTCTTTAGGGTTTTCTATGTAGAGGATCATGTCATCTGCAAATAGTGAGAGTTTTACTTCTTCTTTTCCAATTTGGATTCCTTTTATTTCTTTTTCTGCTCTGATTGCTGTGGCCAAAACTTCCAAAACTATGTTGAATAGTAATGGTGAAAGTGGGCACCCTTGTCTTGTTCCTGACTTTAGAGGAAATGCTTTCCATTTTTCACCATTGAAGATAATGTTTTCTGTGGGTTTGTCATATATAGCTTTTATTATGTTGAGGTATGTTCCTTCTATTCCTGCGTTCTGGAGAGTTTTTATCATAAATGGGTGTTGAAATTTGTCAAAGGCTTTCTCTGCATCTATTGAGATAATCATATGGTTTTTATTTTTCAATTTGTTAATGTGGTGTATTACATTGATTGATTTGCGGATATTGAAGAATCCTTGCATCCCTGGGATAAAGCCCACTTGGTCATGGTGTATGATCTTTTAAATGTGTTGTTGGATTCTGATTGCTAGAATTTTGTTAAGGATTTTTGCATCTATGTTCATCAGTGATATTGGCCTGTAGTTTTCTTTTTTTGTGCGATCTTTGTCAGGTTTTGGTATTAGAGTGATGATGGCCTCATAGA
>NW_011402495.1:0-606 GCF_000754665.1 Bison bison bison | reverse complement strand
GGGTGGGGAAGTGTAAGTGGTCGTACGGGTTCTAGCTAGGAGTGCTTGTTTTCCCGAAGTAAGCTAACTTTCAAGGGGCTGAGATGAAGCTTATCCGGTTAGGAAGAGAACCTCCTCGTGGTAGGGCATTCATGGGCACAGCCTTGGACCTTGTGCGGCATTCATATAGCCCGCGTCAACAGAAATGTGACGAGTTAACCGGTAGCAAGTTGAAGTCAAACAGGGAGGGCCATTCTACTCTTCAGGCTAGCTTTGTTCTTCCAGCACTTTTACCTCTAGCATCTAGAGGCTCCTTGACCTAAAGCAGTTCATGAGCCACCCCAAATGTCAGTTTTGATGAGCAAGGAAGATGCAGAGATGCTTCACTTCATGACCAACTTGGAGGTCAGGCAGGGGACACTGATGATTGTGGAGGGGAGGTGACTGGGGAGGGGAGAGGGCATGGTCTATCCCTAACACAGGAAAGGACAGCTCTTCTGTAAAGAGGTTTCACACCCACCCCACCCCGCACACTTTGTCCTGGCAGGTGGAGGAATTCAGGCATCCCACTCGTCACTGCAAGATCACATTGTCCTTTCGGAGGAATAGGTATTTCCAGAATGAAGT
>NW_011402494.1:0-913 GCF_000754665.1 Bison bison bison | reverse complement strand
TCACTGACTCCATGGGCATGAGTCTCAGTGACTCCAGGTTTTGGTGATGGACAGGAAGGCCTGGCGTGCTGTGATTCATAGGGTCGCAAAGAGTTGGACATGACTGAGCGACTGATCTGATCTGAAGGGGAAGGTTCATAGAAATACAAGCTTACCTCAAGAAACAAGGGAAACCTCAAATAAATGACCTAACTTTACACCTAAAGCAACTAGAAAAAGAAGAAGTGAAGAATCCCAGGGTTAGAAGAAGGAAAAAGTAATAATAACAATTAGGTAGTATACTCATTTTCACTATATTGATTCTTCCAATCCATGAACATGGTATATTTCTCCATCTATTAGTGTCCTCTTTGATTTCTTTCACTAGTGTTTTATAGTTTTTCTATGTATAGGTCTTTAGATTCTCTAGGTAGATATATTCCTAAGTATTTTATTCTTTCTGTTGCAATGGTGAATGGAATTGTTTCCTTAATTTCTTTTTCTGTTTTGTCATTATTAGTGTATAGGAATGCAAGGGATTTCTGTGTGTTGTATTTTATATCCTGACTAACTTTACTATAATCATTGATTAGTTCTAGTTAATTTTCTGGTGGAGTCTCTAGGGTTTTCTATGTAGGAGGATCATGTCATCTGACAAACTAGTGAGAGTTTTACTTCTTCTTTTTCCAATTTGGATTCCTTTTATTTCTTTTTTCTGCTCTGATTGCTGTGGCCAAAACTTCCAAAACCATGTTGAATAGTAATGGTGAAAGTGGGCACCCTTGTCTTGTTCCTGACGTTAGAGGAAATGCTTTCAATTTTTCACCATTGAGGATAATGTTTGCTGTGGGTTTGTCATATATAGCTTTTATTATGTTGAGGTATGTTCCTTCTATTCCTGCTTTCTGGAGAGTTTTTATCATAAATGGATGTT
>NW_011402493.1:0-717 GCF_000754665.1 Bison bison bison | reverse complement strand
TGACTGCCATGCAGTGATCACGTGGCTGGTCGTTCACTGATCACGTGTTTATCTTACGGTGATCACGTGACTGAGAGGCGCTGATCACGTTACTGTGTCGTCAGTGATCTCGTGGCTGATCATGCACTGATATCGTGACTGAGCATGCACTGATCATGTGCCGGGAGCCGGTGAGGCATTCCACTGTGGACAAAGGTCATGAGGAAGGAGGCTTGGCATACGCAAATGCGGGATCGAGCCTCAGGAGTCCACCCGGATATTCTCGAGCATCTCCCCCAAAAAACCAGAATCTGCCTACTTTCTTGCTTTGTGCTCTCACCTCTGATTTCATTGGGGGCTGTCCCCACCACCATCTCACTCTCTCTGTCAAAGAGTTACCTTACAGCTCCAATTCATAAAGTTCCTTGTCATTCTTCCCTGTAACTTCCAGCTGAGTCTCCATCTGGAGCGCGGAACCCAAAACACTTACTAATTATGCCTGGGCTGCTAAGACCCACTCGAGAAGGTGTCTATGGTGAGGCACCTTCCTCTATTCGAGAGGGCGCCTGCGGCCTACGGAAGTGGTGCACACTTCTTGTCTTGGAGCTTGATTAGTCTCCCGAGTAAACCAAGCTACTCAGTCTCTTTTCTCCACCGAATTTTCCTACTGAGCTATCCTCATACTATTATTCTTGACATCTCTGATTAGCATATAAATAGTCGCCTAGGCCATCTCTC
>NW_011402492.1:0-550 GCF_000754665.1 Bison bison bison | reverse complement strand
TAACGTGGGACTTCTCCTGAGACGCTGTAGCGGGCAAGGCTTCATCTTGCGATGACGGGGGAACCACGTGGTTTTTCTCGAGTTGCGGCGGGATTCTCGAGTTACGACGGGGAATTCGGGATGCCTCTTGTGTTGGCCCAGGGAAGTCCAATCTTCCATTCGAGTTGCGAAGGAAAGCTGGGGATTGCTCTCGAGTGACTGCAGGGCCCACAGACCTCATCTGGGCTTGTGTCCAGAAGCCAATGTTCCTCTCCAGGGGCGACCGGGATCTCGGGGTTGCATTCCAGACGCACCCGGGGAGACAGGCATTCATCTCGAGTGGAAGCAAAGAACCCCGCTCTGCTCTCGAGTCGCGACGGGTATCTCTTGGAGCTCACTGGGTGGACTAAAGGGAGTCAAGCCTCCTGAGGCGTTTGGAGAGAGGTCGCGAGGTTGGCCTCTAGGCCATGCAGGAGACGAAGGCCCTCATCTCCGCGATGACGGGGGAGTCTCGGGGTGGTTCTCGAGCGGCGGCCCCAGGGTGCGGTTTCTCACGAGGTACGACGGCGAG
>NW_011402491.1:0-805 GCF_000754665.1 Bison bison bison | reverse complement strand
TTAATTCTCAGTAGTTCTCCCTAGTCTATGCTTCTTGAACTTCTGCCAGGAGAAAGGTATTGGTTTGTTCAAAGGCATAATAGTTATGAGCATATTAGAGCTGGTTTTACATTACTTTACAGCAGTGACTAGAAGGAGGAGGAGGTAAAAATAACAGGAATGGAAGAGAGAAAAGCCAGCCTGAGATACTAAGACATGTGATATAGGAACAGAAAGAAGCAAACGTTTTCAGGATGACTGATTATTAGGAAGAGTTTAACAGCTTGAGTACATCGCTTAGAAAGAAGCCAATTTATGCAAGTGAGTAAGACACTGTATGAGACTAAAATTCAAGTGAAACCTACTATTAACCTCAAATGCCTTACTGAATGTAAAAAACAAGTTTTTTAAAGTTTGAGGTGATACCTTTGAAAAAATAGAGGTAATTATACTTTGCTTGTTATCCTTTTGTTTGACTATAAAATATAATATTCTATCTGTAAATCAAGCACATTTGTAAATTAATAATATTGGTAAATTAGGTACAACAGATATATAGCTGATTTTGGCCATGTATATAGTACTTTGGCCACCTCAGGCGAAGAGTTGACTCATTGGAAAAGACTCTGATGCTGGGAGGGATTGGGAACAGGAGGAGAAGGGGACGACAGAGGATGAGATGGCTGGATGGCATCACCGACTCAATGGACGTGAGTTTGAGTGAACTCTGGGAGTTGGTGATGGACAGGAAGGCCTGGCGTGCTGCGGTTCATGGGGTCGCAAAGAGTCAGACACGACTGAGCGACTGAACTGAACTGAACTGATA
>NW_011402490.1:0-610 GCF_000754665.1 Bison bison bison | reverse complement strand
CACAAAAAGTCATATGTGTTGAATCAAGATTTTGCATTTAACCATCTCTCAAAAAGGAAGAGAGCTTCACCTGCACATGTTTCTTTCAAAAACGTCAATTGCTTTTCTAATTCTGGGGTTTCTCTCTTGCCTTGTTCACTTAGCCTTAACAGTAAAAATCCACGAAAACTACATAAAGATTCAAAGATGCCAACAAAGGACAGCTTCTGTTTTTGTAAATCATCTTTCCATTTAGTAGAACACGAGCTCTATTCTTTGTATTTTGTCCTAGGGAAGTGAGCAATGTCCTGGTTCAGATGGCAAGGCATCCGCGCGCAGGAGACTGGGGTTTGATCCCTGGGTCGGGAAGATCCCGCCGGAGAAGGAAATGGCAACCCACTCCAGTATCCTCGCCTGGGAAATGCCACGGACAGAGAAGCCAGATGGGCCGCAGTCCATGGGTCGTATCAAAGTTGGGCTCAACCCAGCAACTACGAACACAAGTATTTCCTAAAGACCACACTCAAGTGTGTGTGTGTGTGTGTGTGTGTGTGTGTATCTCCTCTTGCCGTCTTGGAGTCTGTCTCGGAATCTTCATGTATTTCTGCCTCTGTATCTCCTGACAGCCAGC
>NW_011402489.1:0-606 GCF_000754665.1 Bison bison bison | reverse complement strand
TCGAGTCCAGCAAGAACCGAGGGAGGAGTATGCTGGAGGCGGCAGGCTGGCTGGAGTGGGAGTCTCCCTCGTGCTATCCTTTTTACTTGTCTATAACGATCTTCTGAATTAAATTCTCCAGCTGTTCTTCAGAAAGCCCTGAATGCTTTAATTCCCTTTCCTGAGGGGGATTCCATGTTAACCATCATCTCCCAAGGCATATCCTCTCTACGGTTCTGAGCCGCTTGTTCATTTAACTCTTTCTGTTCATCAGAGCTTAACACATCATCACTCCCTCCAGCCTTATAAGCTGTTCCCTCAGGCACAGCATAAAGCGGCTCAGGTGATGGGGCAGAAGGCTCTGTAACTTCGGGTCCTGTGGAATCCCTAAGAGCCGTTTGAATTTTATGTCCCTCATGTTTAGGATCCAGGCAGTCTCTTATGAGAGTCCACAAAGAAAAAGCATCCACAGGAACACGATTGGGACCATGTAAGGAATAATATGTCTGCAATTGTTTTCCTACTTTTTTCCAAGTTTCCAGACTAACTGTTCTTTCCTCTGGAAACCAAGGACAAACCTCCTCAATAAAAAGTAAAAACTTTTCTAGCTGTAACTTATTTACATGA
>NW_011402488.1:0-577 GCF_000754665.1 Bison bison bison | reverse complement strand
GATCTAATTAACAGAGGCATTGTGAAGATACTTTTATAAATGATTATAACTTTGGGTGATTTATCCTTACCAATCTACAGAATGATGATGTAAAGTACAAGTCATGGTTTCTGAAGAAAAGTAAGATGTGTGTTTTTCAATAAAAAGTAATAAGGAATGGAATTACATTCTATTAAGGAAAAGCAAAGTAAGTCTAAACGTACAGGTGGCTGTCCTCTAAATGGACAAATGAAGTGATGAATACAGAAAGTGTAACCAGGTGTGTTGCAAGTGAAAGAAGAGTTTTTGTGCATGCTACAAGTTTGTTAAGACATTAAACTGCCTTTGAAGTCTTGTTGTTACTATGACTAAGTGAATAACTATTGTTTCACAGTGAATATAAGCTGTTACCAAACTGGAATTTGGTTTTCTCTCACTGATTAAAAGAACAAAGTTTTCTTGGAATGTGGCTTTTGAGAACAGACTACAGCACATATGAACAAAGCTCATTCTGCTTCTACAAAAGTTAACACGTCTTCAGGGAATTTAAAATGGATTAAAAATGGCCATAAACCAAAGAGTTGGGGCTATGAGAGGT
>NW_011402487.1:0-675 GCF_000754665.1 Bison bison bison | reverse complement strand
AGAGAAACATAGCTGGATTTTTCCACAGTTAAACAAGGCTCACCTGTGACTGAATACTACACGTCTAGCACTTAGTAAACAGCTTTGGAAAAGTGTCCAGACAAAAAGTATCACAATTACACACAACAGCTCTACTTGTAATAACTAAAAACTTTCAAATATCAGGATGTCTTCAGTAGATGACTGTGTAAACAAATTGGGATACATCCAAAGTGAAGGGGAGCAAATGCTACCCCAAAATATACCACTTCAGCATGAGAATTAGTTGGACCTAATTAACTTTTAAGAGGACACATGATCATCTTTGAAATCCAAGTTCAAGACGGCCCTTCTGTGAGTCACATTTACCAGAGAAATCTCATTTCAAAGGAATCCTCTGTATATACCAGATAGAAGGATGACAGACAGTCTTGTGAAACTTTTTTTTTTTAATCAATAGGGAAAGCTAAGACATACATCTCTACAACAACCATATCCTTCCTTTCCTTTGGTTTTATTGTTTAATGTTTAATTGTTTTTTTTATTTGTCTGCTCCAGGTGGACCTTCGTTGAGGCAAGCCAGATATTTAGCTACAGATGCAAACTCTTCGTTGTGGCATGGGACATCTAGTTCTCGGATCAGGGAATGAACCTGGGCCTCCTTCTTTGGGAGTGTCCAGTATTAGCCACTGGACC
>NW_011402486.1:0-829 GCF_000754665.1 Bison bison bison | reverse complement strand
AATGATGGTAGTATGACTGTCAGGGCAGGAAGAGCCTAAGGCAAAGTGATGGCATTCCTTCGGGAATGCACACCTTCTGGAGGCTACACAGTCAAATGGAGGATGGGGGTGCGGTCTGCTTAGGGGAGGCGACTGATGTCTAGGCTGCCTTAGGCCTTCTGAAGGGGGAAATTACCTTTTTAAGGCTGCTATGTGCCATGTCTTGTGCTGGGTAGTACATTATGTTATGTAGTCCAGTCAGGTTAAGTAGCATCATTTATGTTACATTTCGAGCAAACTGAACGCTCAAAGACTTTTAGGTAACTCATCCAATTAAGAGGCAGAATAGGAGCCTTCTGGTTCTCTCACCCTAGCACCACAAGTGGTTCACTCACTTGAATGGACATGGTGCGGCACTCACTATGTCTCCGAAAGACAAGTGGATGGGTCATTTTAAAAGATTTGGTTAAATTCTTCTGTTTATTTTTCTACAACTGGGCTCCTCTAATTGACTTCTTTAGCTGGTTATTTAAGCAGGTTATTTAAGGAAATATTAAGCAGGTTTATTGAGGAAATATTCAGGAAAACATTTCATAGCTGGACACGAGACACTTTGAACTCAATTCTTCATTGCTGATCACTCTTTTTTGAAAAACAATCCTTTGACAGGGGGCTGTTGGTAGTTAAAATTCATCTTTGGGTTAGCTGAGTAAGGTGTCACACACACAAAAAACTGGCCCCCTGTAATCTTACCACATTGTCTGCAATTAATGACTACTTCTCAAGGACCCTGAGGGCAGGAAGTCATCCTTGGAGCTTGACTGAGGTGTGTGGCCTCCCAGAGGAGAGG
>NW_011402485.1:0-696 GCF_000754665.1 Bison bison bison | reverse complement strand
GCAACAGCCCAAGCTTAGCAAGGAGTGTGAAAGGGGAACAGAGTCAAAGCCAAAATTTGACTCGTGAGATTCAGAATTCCAATCTCTGTCACTCTACAAAGGGTCTGAGAACCACAGAAACTGTATCCTACTGGGTTTGGGAATATTATGACTAAATTTACTAAATAGTGAAATCAAATGTGGAATGGCCTTGAAAATTCAAAAATGGTATTCATTCTATTTTAGATCCAAATTAGAGTAAGAAATTCTTTTAAACAATTTTTTAGAATAATTTTAAGTGACGTAAAATAAGACCTTTGAAAACGTTTTTGTAAGAATAAAAATTCTAAAGAGAAAAAGTCTAAAACTTTAAGAATTACTTTATACAGAATATATAAAAAATTCTGTTTGTAAAATACCTTTAGTCCCATAGATTTGCTTTTCTTTTACAAATTTATTTTGTTAATGTCTTATGACAGCATATTAAATACCTTCCAATATTAGTTCAGTGAGCTAGTTTGCAGAAATATGACTTTATCACAGGAGTATATTTATCTTAAGTCAAAGGGGAGCTCCTGGAGCAGCCCATAAAATCTGACTTTTCTTCAGGAAGTACTTTTAACATTTCAAGTATCATGAATGGTTGTGAATTATAGTCTGACTCAAAAGATAAAACTTTACAAACCAAATTCATCACAATTAATACTTTACAATAAG
>NW_011402484.1:0-589 GCF_000754665.1 Bison bison bison | reverse complement strand
CAGACAATTTTTATAGATGGAAGTCTTTATCATCTATAGATCATCAATCAGTTTTTTAATTAAACAAGGTGTAGGAATAAAACAGTTAAAATTATTAAGAATAGTCTTTTATGGCTGTTCCCAAGTACCAAATACTACTGACGGTAGGTACATGTCGAAAAAGTTTTTAACAAAAGACTCAGCTCTTTTTGTAACATCTAAATCAGGTCTGGGTGCATTTTCCATGTTTATATTTTTTGATGTAGATGTAGCAAATCTAAGGAAATATTTTTATTATGTCAAATACTTTTTAAATGAGCTTTTACCTTATTTCAAGCAGTTATACTACCATTATATTTTTGGGGGGTAACACAGATCTATCGAAAATCAGCATGACATTGTATCCGTAATTTTAACTTTGTACTTTGTACCTCTTTACCTAAAAATTTTACAACATCATAAAGGGCATTTAATTGGTCCTCTAGCTTTTTGTCAATATTGTTTTTTGAGTCTCTAGGGTAACAGATACATTTTTGTGTCAGATTATTAACAAAAGTTGCAGTTTGCACTGATTGTGCCAAGGAGACAGGGCTGCAGTAATCGAGGAAGC
>NW_011402483.1:0-593 GCF_000754665.1 Bison bison bison | reverse complement strand
AAGCTGCCACAGGTGAAAACAAAACAAACAAAAAAAATCTTGCAACATTTTGCACTAGTTTGCTTCAGTCCTGTTTAACACTTTGTGGGACACATTTCACCACTACAGAGAACAAGCTCTAAAAATACATATACTGGAACAACTGACCTTTTCCAGTCTTGTTGCCACTGCTGAATTTTCCAAATTTGCTGGCACATTGAATTCAGCACTTTCACAGAACTATCTTTTAGGATTTGAAATCGCTCAACTGGGGTTCCATATCTCCACTAGCTTTGTTGTATTGATGTTTCCTAAGGCTGACTTGACTTCATGTTTCAGGATGTCTGGTTCTAGGTGAGTGATCACATCATCATGATTATCTGGATCATGAAGATTTTTTCTGTATAGTTCTTCAATCTTTTCTGTATAGATTCTTGCTACCTCTTCTTAATATCTTCTGCTTCTTTTAGGTCCATACAATTTCTGTCCTTTATTGTGTCCATCTTGGCACGAAATATTCCCTTGGTATCTCTAATTTCCTTGAAGAGATCGCTAGTCTTTCCCAACTATTGTTTTCCTCTATTTCTTTGCATTGATCACTGAGGAAGGCTTTT
>NW_011402482.1:3896-4268 GCF_000754665.1 Bison bison bison | reverse complement strand
TATGCACTCAATATGCAATATGCCGGCGTCACGGAAGTAGGGGAAGTCTGGCCTCGAGACGTGTTGAAGAAGGTCTCTCGAGGTCTTTCTCGGGTTGAGGCGGGAAACCCTGGGGTCCGTCGACTTGTCCAGGTGACCTCAGGGGGCTTCTCATGGTGGCTCTGAGAAGTCAGGGAAACTGGAGGTGGGAGGGGCCTATCGGGACTCCACTGGGTTTGGTGCATTGGAAGAGGGCCTCATCTCCAGTTGAGGCAGGAACATCAGGGTTCCTCTGACTTCAGACTCCGATCGCATGGTCCCTGCAGACTTGGGACAGGAGAGTCAGGCCTCGTCTTGGGTTGAGGCATGGAACTCCGCTTGCCTCTCGAGGTG
>NW_011402482.1:0-416 GCF_000754665.1 Bison bison bison | reverse complement strand
TCCTGAAGCTCGATCCCGCCTTTGCGTATGCCGAGCCTCCTTCCTCATGACCTTTGTCATGGGCGGAGTTCCTCACTGGCTCCCAGCAGTGATAGAATTCCAGTTGAGCTATTCCAGATCCTGAAAGATGATGCTGTGGAAAGTGCTGCACTGAATAGGCAATATGCAATATGCACTCAATATGCAATATGCCGGCTCACGGAAGTAGGGGAATCTGGCCTCGAGACGTGTTGAAGAAGGTCTCTCGAGGTCTTTCTCGGGTTGAGGCAGGACACCCTGGGGTCCGTCGACTTGTCCAGGTGACCTCAGGGGGCTTCTCATGGTGGCTCTGAGAAGTCAGGGAAACTGGAGGTGGGAGGGGCCTATCGGGACTCCACTGGGTTTGGTGCATTGGAAGAGGGCCTCATCTCCAGTTG
>NW_011402481.1:0-731 GCF_000754665.1 Bison bison bison | reverse complement strand
CAACACGAAGGGGTAGTGACTCGCCCGTGCATCGTCGACAAAAAACCCCCAGGTTCCAAATACCGCTCGACAAGTGGCCTGTCTCCCCGGGAACACCTCGAGGGGCAAGCGGAGTTCCATGCCTCAACCCAAGACGAGGCCTGACTCTCCTGTCCCAAGTCTGCAGGGACCTTGCGATGGGAGTCTGAAGTCAGAGGAACCATGAGATTCCTGCCTCAACTGGAGATGAGGCCCTCTTCCAACGCACCAAACCCAGTGGACTTCCGAGAGGCCCCTCCCACCTCCAGTTTCCCTGACTTTTCAGAGCCACCATGAGAAGCCCCCTGAGGTCACCTGCACAAGTCAAGGGAATCCAGGGTTTCTGCCTCAACGCGAGAAAGACCTCGAGAGACCTTCTTCAACACGTCTCGAGGCCAGATTCCCCTACTATGACTTGAGAGCAATGACGCGCTCCCCCTCGACATTCGCATGGAGACCCGACTTCCTTGGCGCCCCACGAGAGACTCACTGACCTCGCCGTCGTACCTCGCGAGAAACCGCACACTGGGGCCGCCGCTCGAGAACAACCCCGAGCCTCCCCCGTCATCGCGACTTGAGGGCCTTCGTCTCCTGTATGGCCTAGTGACCAATCTCTCGACCTCTCTCCAACGCCTCAGGAGGCTTGATTCCCTTTAGTCCACCCAGTGAGCTCCAAGAGATACCCGTCGCGACTCGAGAGCAGAGCGGGGTTC
>NW_011402480.1:0-528 GCF_000754665.1 Bison bison bison | reverse complement strand
AACAAACATGGTTATCAAAGGGGAAAGAAGGAGGGATAAATTAAGAGTTTGGGATCAGCAGATACAAACTACTGTACATGAAACAGATAAATAACAAGGGCTTACTGTATAGCCTAGGAAACTACATTCAATATCTTGTAAGAAACTTTAATGGAATAGGAAAAAAAAGAATCATTACCCTTACAAAAAAAAAAAACCACATAATTTACCCCCAAAGAGAAACTGCTTTTGCTTATTGCTATAAAACTGAATGTTTGTGTCCTCCTCAAATTCATGTTGAAATTCTTTTTTTTTTCTTCTATAAGTTGAAATTCTAATTCCAGAGTGATAGTACTAAGAGTGAGACCTTTGTGGGGGTGACTAAGACCTTACTCAAAAAAGACCTCAGAGACCACTCTTCTTCCCACCAGATGAGGATGCAATGTGAAGACTCAGGTGTTTCTCTGAGAGTGGAGAGAGTGTAGGCTCTCACCAGACACTGAGTCTACGGGTGCCTTCATCCTGGACTTCCTAGCCTTCAGAATTATC
>NW_011402478.1:0-713 GCF_000754665.1 Bison bison bison | reverse complement strand
TTATCCTCTATGCATAACTTAAGGTATAAAAACTACTTTGAAAAATAAAGTGCGGGCCTTGTTCACCGAAACTTGGTCTCACCATGTCGTTCTTTCTCTTACCTTCTGGCTGAATTATTCATCCTCATTTCTCCACTGAATTTCCTCACTGAGCTATCCTCATTCTATTACTCTTTATGTCCTTAATTAACATTTAATTAAGCAGTTGTTTCCTGATCTTCGCCTACACCGTCTCTCCTTCGAATACCCTGGATCAGCCGGGGCTGGTCCCCGGCACCCTATCATGGCTCGAGAGCAATGACGCGCTCGCCCTCGCCACTCTCATGGAGACCCGACTTCCCTGGCGCCCCACGAGAGGCTCGGTGACCTGGCCGTTGTACCTCGTGAGAAAGCGCACACTGGGGCCGCCGCTCGAGAACAACCCTGAGACTCCCCCGTCATCGCGAGATGAGGGCCTTCGTCTCCTGCATGGCCTAGAGACCAATTTGGCGACCTCTCTCCAAACGCCTCAGGATGCTTGACTCCCTTTAGTCCACCCAGTGAGCTCCAAGAGATACCCGTCGTGACTCAAGAGCAGAGCGGGGTTCTTTGCTTCCACTCGAGATGGATGCCTGTCTCCCCGGGTGCGTCTGGAATGCAACCCCGAGATCCCTTCCGCACCTGGAGAGGAACACTGGCTTCTGGACACAAGCCTAGATGAGGTCTATTGGCCC
>NW_011402477.1:0-537 GCF_000754665.1 Bison bison bison | reverse complement strand
TGGACTATAAAGAAAGTTAAGAACCAAGAATTGATACTTTTGAAATGTGATGTTAGAGGAGAGTCTTGAAAGTGCCTTGGACTGCAAGGAGGTCCAATGAGTACATCCTAAAAAGAGATCAGTCCTGGGCTTTCACTGGAAGGATTGATGTTGAAGCTGAAACTGAAATACTTTGGCCACCTGATGCAAGCAATTGACTCATGGAAAAGCTTCTGATACTTCAAAATATTGAGGGCAGGAAGATAAAGGGATGGCAGAGGATGAGATGGTTAGATAGCATCTCCAACACAATTGACATGAGTGGGTAAAGTCAAGGAGCTGGTCACGGACAAGGAGGCCTGGCATGCTGTGGTTCATGGGGTCACAAAGAGTTGGACACCACTGAACTATTGAAGTGAACATTACATACAATTTAAATAAGCAGGGTGACAGTATGCAGCCTTGTCATACCCTTTTCCTTTTGGGAAGCATTCAGTTGTTTTACATTCAGTTCTAACTGTTGCTTCTTGAGCTGAAACAGATTTCCTGGAGGCAGGT
>NW_011402476.1:0-695 GCF_000754665.1 Bison bison bison | reverse complement strand
TGAAGCCTCATCTTATAAGAAATCTGTCTGATAGAGTTAAGCAGCTGGTAAGTTAAATCCAGTTCGTAATATAACAGTGATTTCCTTAAAATGAATATTTGAATCATTCTGATTGTATTTATGATCTAAGCCTTCTAACTAACCTTTGAAAAATTCCAGAAACTTTAAAATGCTATTTTTACTATTTGGGAAAACCTGGCTTCAACTATCATGACTTGTGATTTGTACATGAGCTCTTAAAATTATCAGTGCCATGTCTCTCAGCAGCTCTCAAAATATTGCTAGATTTATTTGTCTTTTCATATTTCAAAAATTTAATCATATTATTAGCTCTTTGGATTCCATTATGGAAAAAAGTTTAATATGAAGAAGAATGCACTGGCCCAGCAGATAAGCGGACAATATTGCAGTGAAGGAACTGAAGATGTATTTTAAAAAATTAAAATCAAAACACCAGTATGCTTCTAAGATTATGCAGAAGCAAAAATATATGATGAAATTTTCAAAGAAGCTATTTGAATGGATAGTATTTAAGTGGTAGGTTTCTTTTTCCTTAGTTGAGATGAAGAAAAATTATCAAAGGGGAACATAAATATCTGTCTAATTCAGATCAGTTCAGTTCAGTTCAGTTCAGCCGTTCAGTCCAGTTCAGTTCAGTCGTTCAGTCCAGTTCAGTCGCTCAGTCGTGTCCGACT
>NW_011402475.1:0-645 GCF_000754665.1 Bison bison bison | reverse complement strand
CCCTCGACTTGTGCAGGTGACCTCAGGGGGCTTCTCATGGTGGCTCTGAGAAGTCAGGGAAACTGGAGGTGGGGGGCGTGGGCCTCTCGGGACTCCAAGGGGTTTGGTGCATTGGAAGAGGGCCTCATCTCCAGTTGAGGCAGGAACCTCAGGGTTCCTCTGATTTCAGACTCCGATCGCAGGGTCCCTGCAGACTGGGGACAGGAGAGTCAGGCCTCGTCTTGGGTTGAGGCATGGAACTCCGCTTGCCTCTCGAGGTGTCTCCGGGGAGAGAAGCCACTTGTCGAACGGTATTTGGAACCTGGGGGTCTTTTCCGGACGATGCACGGGCGAGTCACTGCCCCTTCGTGTTGACTTCATTCACAGGGTGGAGTTCGGAGAGGTGTCCGGGCATCGGGTTCTTACCAAGAGGGGACCGGGAAATCGGGGTGCTTCGCAATGTGGAAGCACCCACGAGGCCACGTCTGGAATGTCGTCGTGAGACCGGCCTCATCCTGAGGTGCGACCGGAAGGTCGGGAACCCCTTCCAGACAAAGCAGGGGAGTCGACCCTCCTGTGGAGATCAGGAGGCTAGAAGGGGCTCAGAGGAAGTGGTGCCGGAAAACCTCGGTGTTCCTCTCCAGGGAGACCGGGATGCCGGGGAAC
>NW_011402474.1:0-689 GCF_000754665.1 Bison bison bison | reverse complement strand
TAGAGATCACAACAGACAACACAGAAATACAAAGGATCATAAGAGACTACTATCAACAATTATATGCCAATAAAATGGACAACATGGAAGAAATGGACAAATTCTTAGAAAAGTACAACTTTCCAAAACTGGAACAGGAGGAAATAGAAAATCTTAACAGACCCATCACAAGCACAGAAATTGAAACTGTAATCATCAAAAATCTTCCAGCAAACAAAAGCCCAGGTCCAGACGGCTTTACAGCTGAATTCTACCAAAAATTTAGAGAACAGCTAACACCTATCCTGCTCAAACTCTTCCAGAAAATTGCACAGGAAGATAAACTTCCAAACTCATTCTATGAGGCCACCATCACCCTAATACCAAAACCTGACAAAGATCCCACAAAAAAAGAAAACTACAGGCCAATATCACTGATGAACATAGATGCAAAAATCCTTAACAAAATTCTAGCAATCAGAATCCAACAACACATTAAAAAGATCATACACCATGACCAAGTGGGCTTTATCCCAGGGATGCAAGGATTCTTCAATATCCGCAAATCAATCAATGTAATACACCACATTAACAAATTGAAAAATAAAAACCATATGATTATCTCAATAGATGCAGAGAAAGCCTTTGAAAAAATTCAACACCCATTTATGATAAAAACTCTCCAGAAAGCAGGAATAGAAGGAACATAC
>NW_011402473.1:0-502 GCF_000754665.1 Bison bison bison | reverse complement strand
GCACCAGCCTGTCTCACGTGCTCAGGGGCTGCACGAGGCAAGTGACTGCCATGGCCGACAGCACAGAGCTTCCAGGTTGAGTTGAGTGACTCACAAACTTGGCCCGTTTGACTGTTTTACCCCATGAGCAAGTGAAGTGGGCTGTAGAGGAATGAATGTGAGGAATGCAGGTGAGCTCCATGGAGACAGTTTAAAGCAGTGAGAGGAGGGAGGGCAATAGAGTGAGTCGTGTCCCCCTGACCCGAAACCCCCGCCTGAAGTCTAGCTTCTCTCTACAGACTTCATCGTTGTTAATGGCTTGCCATGTTTCCTCCAGAGAAACCTTTTCTACACCTGAGATGGAACTTCCTCCTCATTATGGTTTATAAGGGTTAATATTGTTCTGAGTGTTTCTATTTGCTAGGGACTCTTAGAGAACATTTTCTCAGAATTACAATGTTGGGAGTTGATACCTACTGATGTAACCTGTTCTGCACATTTTGGTGCAAGTCACTTTACATCC
>NW_011402472.1:0-647 GCF_000754665.1 Bison bison bison | reverse complement strand
ATCAAGTGGGCCTTGGAAAGCAGCACTACGAACAAAGCTAGAGGAAGTGATGGAATTCCAGTTGAGCTATGTCAGATCCTGAAAGATGATGCTGTGAAAGTATTGCACTCAATATGCCAGCAAATTTGGAAAACTCAGCTGTGTCCACAGGACTGGAATGGTCAGTTTTCATTCGAATCCTGAAGAAAGGCAATGCCAAAGAATACTCAAAGTACTGCACAGTTACACTCACCTCACATGCTAGTAAAGTAATGCTCAAAATTCTCCAGGCCAGGTTTCAGCAATACGTGAACTGTGAACTTCCTGATATTCCAGCTGGTTTTAGAAAAGGCAGAGGAACCAGAGATCAAATTGCCAACATCTGCTGGAGCATGGAAAAAGCAAGAGAGTTCCCGAAAACCTCTATTCCTGCTTTATTGACTATGCCAAAGCCTTTGCCTGTGTGGATCACAATAAACTGTGGAAAATTCTGAGAGAGATGGGAATACCAGACCACCCGACCTGCCTCTTGAGAAACCTCTATGCAGGTCAGTAAGCAACAGTTAGAACTGGACGTGGAACACCAGACTGGTTCCAATTAGGAAAAGGAGTACGTCAAGGCTGTATATTATCACCCTGCTTATGTAACTTCTATGCAGAGTACATCA
>NW_011402471.1:0-612 GCF_000754665.1 Bison bison bison | reverse complement strand
CAACCTAGAGCCCGAGCAGTGTGGGCAGGGAGGCTACATGCGCCGTGAGCGGGGGCAGACCCAGTGTGGCTGAGGCAGTGCGAGCGCACGCCAGTGTCATTGTTTGCAGCATCCCTCCCTCCTCCCCATAGCGCGACTGAACAAAGAGAAGAAATACAGCTCCACCCACCAGAACACCGACACAAGCTTTCCTAACCAGGAAACCTTGACAAGCCACCTCTACATACCCACACACAGCGAGGAAAACGCCACAATAAAGAGAACTCCACAAACTGCCAGAATACAGAAAGGACTCCCAAACTCAGCAATTTAAACAAGATGAAGAGACAGAGGAATACCCAGCAGATAAAGGAACAGGATAAATGCCCACCAAACCAAACAAAAGAGGAAGAGATAGGGAATCTACCTGATAAAGAATTCCAAATAATGATAGTGAAATTGATCCAAAATCTTGAAATTAAAATGGAATCACAGATAAATAGCCTGGAGACAAGGATTGAGAAGATGCAAGAAAGGTTTAACAAGGACCTAGAAGAAATAAAAAAGAGTCAATATATAATGAATAATGCAATAAATGAAATTAAAAACACTCTGGAGGCAACAAATAGTAGA
>NW_011402470.1:0-713 GCF_000754665.1 Bison bison bison | reverse complement strand
GACTCTCATAAGAGACTGTCTGGATCTTAAACATGAGGGACGTAAGATTCAAATGGCCCTCTGGGATTCCACAAAACCCGAAGTTGCAGAGCCTTCTGCCCCTCCGCCTGAGCCGCTTTATGCCGTGCCTGAGGGAACAGCTTGTAAGGCTGGAGGGAATGATGATGTGTTAAGCTCTGATGAACAGAAAGAGTTCAATGAACAAGCGGCTCAGTACCATAGAGAGGATATGCCTTGGGAGATGATGGTTAGCATACAATCCCCCTCCAGGAAAAGGGGAATTAAAACATTCAGGGCTTTCCGAAGAACAGCTGGAAAATTTAATTCAAAAAATTAGTTATAACAGTAAAGAAGGATGCACAGGGAGACTCCCACTTCAGCCAGCCTATGCCTCCAACATATCCTCCCTCAGTTCTTGCTGGGCTCAATCCACCTGCACCTTTCGTAGAACCACGAGAGCCTGTAACTATCCCTGCTTCTTTGCCCGGTGATAACATAAAATTAAAAGTGAGATATTATTATCTCCTCTTCAACACGTGATTAAGCGAGCTAATGATGAAGGAGAACATATTCCCGGGTTTTCAAGAATCTATCCAGTATTTGAAAATGCTCAACAGCAGAGGTATTATGAGCCGCTACCCTTTAAACAACTAAAAGAGTTAAAAATGGCTTGTACACAATACGGCCCGACTGCGACATTTACTCAGGCTATT
>NW_011402469.1:0-612 GCF_000754665.1 Bison bison bison | reverse complement strand
GGAAGGAAGCTGGTACCAGGGGCAGGTCTGAGTCCTGCTCTGTCCCCGCAGGTAACAAGTATGTGCCTCGGGCCATCCTGGTGGACCTGGAGCCGGGCACCATGGACTCCGTCAGGTCTGGACCCTTCGGCCAGATCTTCAGGCCTGACAACTTCGTGTTTGGTGAGTGACTGGCATGGCTGATGGCCTGGGAGCTAAACTTATGGTGGACAGCTCAGGGTGGAGGGGTGTGATCACCTTAGATAAAGTATGGAGCTATGTGCTCATTTTGTCTTAATATATAACCTAAAACAAAAGGTCTTTCAACCTCTAATAGCCAGGTCCCTAACCTTCCTTATTTATAATTATGTCCATGACCAAATATTTTAATGTTTGGTCATTTTAATGATAACCTGAAATCTTATCTGAACTCTGACTCACTGAGCTCTGTTAAAGGGTTTAAGGTGAAAAAGAATTTAATGCAATCATCAGTGACTTATGAAGACTCTCTCCCTCTGGCAGGCCAGAGTGGTGCCGGGAACAACTGGGCCAAGGGCCACTACACAGAGGGCGCCGAGCTGGTGGACTCGGTCCTGGACGTGGTCAGGAAGGAGTCCGAGAGCTGTGACTGTC
>NW_011402468.1:0-590 GCF_000754665.1 Bison bison bison | reverse complement strand
ACTTATTTCTAGTGTGTGTGTGTGTGTGTGTGTGTGTGTGTGTGTGTGTGTGTTTGCTGACCCCAATTCAAAAGTTTAAGTTTAATCGCATGATTAAACTGATGTGATGTGCTTATATAAAATAGGTGAATTTTGCTATTTTAACTCTCACCAGGCAGTTTCATGTCCAAATTCTGTGGCTGAGACTTGGCAAGTACCTTCCTGTAGACCTTGTGGCTGGACACTCCCTCTTCTTTTATTTTCCTCTTAAAAAGATGGTTTCTTTTTCCAGCACATGATTTATCTTTCATCGAAATTTCAGTGTCATCTTTGTGCTGTTTATATATAGACCCTTTCCACAGTAGCATAATTTACACTGGTCTGCTGTCTGTGTCCATCCCACTTCCATCCCTGGGGCACTGCTTTCTCCTTCATAAGTCATTGTTTATTTAAGTCTCTTGTGTCTTTGAACACGAATGCTAAGCTTTATCTTCTTACAGCATCTATCTCTAGGACACCACTGGAAGGGAAGATGACAGAAGAGGGTTTGTCTACCGAATTGTAATAACATTTCATTCCTGTCTCCTTAAGACAGGCAGAAGCAGAGATGG
>NW_011402467.1:0-603 GCF_000754665.1 Bison bison bison | reverse complement strand
TTCTCTTCCTCCGTCGCCCCAAACAAGCCCCTTCTAGCTGCATCTGGCGGAAAGCAGGTGGCCGGAAAGTGGCAGGGAGGGTGTGTTCGTTCCTGCTTGCGTTCGCCTGATGTGCTCCCCAGGCTCCCAGCTCCTGGTGCCGGGGTGCTGGGCGGAAGCCGTCCACAGTGGAGCTCCCGGCAGGTCACCGAAACGTGCGTGCGCCGGGACGGCAGGAGAAGCTGGGCCGGCCGGGGTGGGTGGTGTATCCGGGGTCTGATGCCAGCAGGGTGGTCCGAGCCATCTTCCTCCTGGGGAGGCAGCTCAGCGAGGCCTGAGGAAGGAACAGGGAAGAGCATTCAGGCGGGGCCAATAGCATGGCATGTGCTCAGGAGACCGGGGCTCTGGGCACAAGAGCCCCCGCACTCCAGGAGCTGGAGCGTCAGCCCAGACCCCAGAGCCTGCCGCCTGGCTCCTTGCCATCACTCCTGCTTCAGTCCAGAGGTTTCCTCTGGACCAGCGTCCCCCAGGTGCCCTGACCATGCCCCTGGCTTCCCGGGCTCTCGAATGTCCTGACTGGTCTTAGGAGTGCGCGCAGAGTGACGATGCCCGGGTCCAGCCCCC
>NW_011402466.1:0-519 GCF_000754665.1 Bison bison bison | reverse complement strand
ACAAACGTAAAAAAATGATTGAATACTAACCTTAACTTTAATTCCTCTTTATTTAACAAATTGCAAGATTACTCCTATAAAGAGCTGTCGTTCTTTTGATTTGTTGTTCCCCCGTGTCAGTGATTTCTGTCTTCAAGGAAAGATTCAACACTACCCACTCTTCCTCACACTACCTATCATATGCAAGGGGGTTTGCAGCACCCTAAGTGGGACCCTGGCCGTTACCAAAAACTGGACAATGGGGAGACTTACCTTCAGGTTCCTGTTCTGGGTGCCATTTGCCAGGGTCCAGCCCCAGCAGGATTTAGGGATACTCTCAGGATGAACGGCGTTGGCAAGAGAGAAAGTAAAGGAGAGTAAAAGAGGCTGATATTCCTTAGTTTACACAGAAAGCCAATAAAGCCCCTAACACAGCACTCGCTCTGTTCATGGAGGCCACAGGCGCACTCTCGATGGAGCGAAGACGCAGAGCACCTTCTAGATTGGGTCTTAGAAGCCCGGGCAAAAAAGTTAACACAG
>NW_011402465.1:0-596 GCF_000754665.1 Bison bison bison | reverse complement strand
GCACTCCCATGAGAGAGAAATAAATAAATAAACAAAGAGGTAGAGACAGTTTGATTAATCAGATTCTCTCCTGGGATATTTCAGAAATGAAGAGATTTTGCACACAACACACCCCAAACCTCCCGTGGCACCATTCAGAACATTGAAGAGATGAAAGCAAAGTTAGCATACCTGGAGAGAGCAATGGATCAGCAAACATGATACAGGTCTAGAATGATTTTTGAATCAAGCATTGAAATATGAACGTAGGCTGTCTTCAGAGAGAGAGATCAACCCAGAGATCATCACACTGAGTGAAGGAGAGTCGACTCAAGAAACATTATGGGATGTAACGGACAATTGCTATACAAAAATCCAGAGCAGTGAGCACCCGCACAAAGGTGATGTGAGCATCCAACCTGGCATGAAATTTATGGGTAGCAGAGGACCCTGGTTGCATGGAAGGGATACATCTAGAAATTGGTACTAATTTCTTCCCAGAGATACATATAAAATACAGAATCCATGCAAACCTAGTTCAGCAAGAGTGGTAGATGAGACACGTTCTAATAACATGTAGGTGAAAACAAGCACAGCTGAATATCTCGTATTCTCAG
>NW_011402464.1:0-563 GCF_000754665.1 Bison bison bison | reverse complement strand
AAACTAGTGGAGGTGATGGAACTCCAGTTGAGCTATTTCAAATCCTAAAAGATGATGCTGTGAAAGTGCTGCACTCAATATGTCAGCAAATTTGGAAAACTCAGCAGTGGCCACAGGACTGGAAAAGGTCAATTTTCATTCCAATCCCAAAGAAAGGCAGTGCCAAAGAATGATCAAACTACCACACAATTGCACTCATCTCACATGCTAGTAAAGTAATGCTCAAAATTCTCCAAGCCAGGCTTCAGCAATACGTGAACTGTGAACTTCCAGATGTTCAAGCTGGTTTTAGAAAAGGCAGAGGAACCAGAGATCAAATTGCCAACAGTCTGCTGGATCATGGAAAAAGCAAGAGAGTTCCAGAAAAACCATCTATTTCTGCTTTATTGACTATGCCAAAGCCTTTGACTGCATGGATCACAATAAACTAGTATAAAATTCTGAAAGAGATGGGTAATACCAGAACCCCTGACCTGCCTCTTGAGAATCTGTATGACAGGTCAGGAAGCAACAGTTAGAACTGGACATGGAAAACAGACTGGTTCCAAATAGGAAAAGGAGTA
>NW_011402463.1:0-612 GCF_000754665.1 Bison bison bison | reverse complement strand
ATAGTTCCCTGTGCTATGCATTGGATCTTGTTGTTTATCCATTCCAAATATAATAGTTTGAATTTACCAGCCTCAAACTCCCAGCCCGTCTGTCTTGCTTACCACCACCCTGCCACCCTTGGCAATGACAAGTGTGTTGTTTATGTCTATGAACTGTTTCTGTTTTGTAGGTAGGTTCATTTATGCCATATTTTAGATTCCACATAAAAGTGATATCATATAATATTTTTGTCTTTCTCTTTCTGATTTACTTCACTTAGTATGATAATCTGTAGTTGCATCCATTTGCTGCAAATGGCATTATTCTTTTTTTTTATCATTCAGTAATATTCTGTTGTATATATGTATCGCATCTTCTTTGTCCATTCATCTGTCAATGGACATTTAGATTATTTCCACATTCTGGCTATTGTCAGCAATGCTGCTATTACATAGGGGTGCATGTATGTTTTTGAATTATAATTTAGTCTGGATATAAATATAAATTATAATTTATTCCCAGGAATGAGATTGCTGGATCATACTGTGATTCTGTTTTTAGCTTTCTGTTGTTGCTCACCTGCGAAGTCATCTCTGACTCTTTGCAACCCCATGAACTGCAGCATGCCAGGC
>NW_011402462.1:0-722 GCF_000754665.1 Bison bison bison | reverse complement strand
ATTATTATCTCAATAGATGCAGAGAAAACCTTTGACAAAATTCAACATCCATGTATGATAAAAACTCTCCAGAAAGCAGGAATAGAAGGAACATACCTCAACATAATAAAAGCTATATATGACAAACCCACAGCAAACATTATCCTCAATGGTGAAAAATTGAAAGCATTTCCCCTAAAGTCAGGAACAAGACAAGGGTGCCCACTGTCACCATACTATTCAACATAGTTTTGGAAGTTTTGGCCACAGCAATCAGACAGAAAAGGAATAAAGGATCCAAATTGGAAAAAGTAAACTCTACACTGTTTGCATTTGACATGATCCTACATAGAAAACCCTAAGACTCCACCAGAAAATTACTAGAGCTAATGAATGAACTATAGTAAGTTGCAGGATATAAATCAACACGCAGAAATCCCTTGCATTCCTATACACTAATAATGAGAAAACAGTAAAGAGAAATTAAGGAAACAATTCCATTCACCATTGCAACGAAAAGAATAAAATACTTAGGAATATATCTACCTAAAGAAACTAAAGACCTATATATAGAAAACTATAAAACACTGTGAAAGAAATCAAAGAGGACGACCAATAGGATGGAGAAATATACCATGTTCATGGATTGGAAGAATCAATATAGTGAAAATGAGTATACTACCCAAAGCAATTTATAGATTCAATGCAATCCCTATCAAGCTACCAACAGTATTCTTCACAGA
>NW_011402461.1:0-763 GCF_000754665.1 Bison bison bison | reverse complement strand
CTCTCCTCTGGTCACACTTTTCCTGAAACTATCGTCCTATCCATCTTCACCCTCTTCCCAAACAGTGGCATTCTGTGCTCCCTCTCTTGTTCTCTCCAGGTGTCCAGGGTAACCAGGAGGGTGAATAAGTCATCTGGTCCTGAGCTTCGTTTTGTTCAATGGAAGATTTTTGATTACAGTTTTTGCTTTCCATGCTTGTGATGGGTATGTTGGGATTACCTATTTCTTCCTGGTTCAGTTTTGGATTGTTATACTTTTCTAGGAATTTGTTCATTTCTTCCAAGTTGTCCATTTTATTGTCCTATAGCTGCTGATAGTAGTCTTTTATGATCCTTTGTACTTCTGTGTTGTCTGCTGTGATATATCCATTTTCCTTTCTAATTTTGTTGATTTGATTATCCCCCCTTTCTTTCTTGATGAGTTTTGCTAATGGTTTGCCTATTTTATTTATCTTCTCAAAGAATCAGCATTTATTTTTGCTGAGTTTTGCTATAGGTTCCTTTGCTTTTTTTCATATATTTCTGCCCTAATTGTTTATTTTTTAAAATTTTATTTTATTTTTAAACTTTACAAATTGTATTAGTTTTGCCAAATATCAAAATGAATCAGCCACAGGTATACATGTGTTCCCCATCCTGAACCCTCCTCCATCCTCCCTCCCCATACCACCCCTCTGGGTTGTCCCAGTGCACCAGACCCAAGCATCCAGTATCATGCACCGAACCTGGACTAGGGACTCTTTTCAGGCATGATATTATACATG
>NW_011402460.1:0-664 GCF_000754665.1 Bison bison bison | reverse complement strand
GCTGTAGCGGCACAGGGCTACATCTTGCGATGACGGGGGAACGTACGTGGTTTTTCTCGAGGTGTAGCAGGATTCTCGAATTACGACGGGGAATTCAGGATGCCTCTTGTGTTGGCCCAGGGAAGTCCAATCATCCATTTGAGTTGCGAAGGAAAGCTGGGGATTGCTCTCGAGTGACTGCAGGGCCAATAGACCTCATCTAGGCTTCTGTCCAGAAGCCAATGTTCCTCTCCAGGGGTGACAGGGATCTCAGGGTTGCATTCCAGACACACCGGGGAGACAGGCATTCATGTCGAGTGGAAGCAAAGAACCCCGCTCTGCTCTCGAGTCTCGACGGGTATCTCTTGGAGCTCACTGGGTGGACTAAAGGGAGTCAAGCCTCCTGAGGCGTTGGAGAGAGGTCGATAGATTGGTCTCTAGGCCATAAAGGAGACGAAGTCCCTCAACTCGCGATGATTGGGGAGTCTCAGGGTTGTTCTCGAGCGGCGGCCACAGTGTGCGGTTTCTCCCTAGGAACGACGGCGAGGTCAGTGAGCCTCTCGTGGGGCGCCAGGGAAGTCGGGTCTCCATGCGAGTGGCGAGGGGGAGCGCGTCATTACTCTCGAGTCATGGTAGGGGAATCTGGCCTCGAGACGTGTTGAAGAAGGTCTCTCGAGGTCTTTCT
>NW_011402459.1:0-543 GCF_000754665.1 Bison bison bison | reverse complement strand
GGATTCACATGAAATGAAATGCTTATTGTACTCCTGCATTTGTGTTTAGTGTGTTGTCTACACTGTTGAAAGTCATACTTTTCCCCTGGAATTGAGATTTCTTTGAATAAAGCAACTATATTTGAGGAAAAATTGTTAAGTGAGAGGAAATACTTTTCAAGTTATAGCCAGTATTTTTTTGTAAATAAACTTTTAAGGATGAATAGAAAGTCTATTCCCACAGTGACAGAGTAATAAGAATTAAGATTACAAGATTTTAGTGATTATAATTAACAATTTTGACGGATAAGTGTTCTTAAAAATTGGCAGATCTGACTCCGATTTAAGTTCAATTAATTTATAATAGTTTCAGGTAAAGAATTTCATGAAATAAGTCAGACAGAGAAAGACAAATACTCTATGCTTTCACTTACATGTGCAATCTAAAAAAATAAAACAAATGTGTACAACAAAACAGAAATAGACTCACAGATGTAGGAAAAAAAAACCTAGTAGTTATCACTGGGGAAGGGTAAGGAGGGAGAGGTAACACATGGTTTGAGG
>NW_011402458.1:0-721 GCF_000754665.1 Bison bison bison | reverse complement strand
ACAATCACAGCCAAATGATTCCTGATAAGGAAGCTAAGACCATTCAATGGAGCGGGGGAACCCCTTGGGCAAACAGTTGTGGAAAAACTAGATATCCACATGCAAAAGAACAAATTGTACCCTTACCTTACACTGTAGACAAAAAGAACTGAAAATGGATCAAAGATCTAAATGCAAGACCTCAATCTAGAAAAGTCTTAGAAGAAAACAAAGAAGAAAAGCTTCATGACATATTTCATCGTAATTTCTTAGAAATTTCGGGGTAATTTTTTTTTTACTAACACCTTTTTTTGATTCCTTGGCTAACTCTGAAAATCAAATTGACCAAGACAGAGTAATAGGAGAAAGCATATAAATTTATTAACATAAGTCTTAAGCAACATGGGAGCCTTCATAAGAAAACCAAGATCTGAAGAAACAGTGAAACCTGAGTGTTTTCACACTAGATTTGATGAAGAATGGATAGTCATGAAGAAATATAACAGGCCAAGGAGCATGAGGGGAGTGTAGTATACTGGGGGAAACTTAGCAAGGCCTATTTGGAGTCTTTCTCGCATCCTTTTGTCTTTGGAGATGAGGACGCACCTTTGCTTCTATAGGGAAAGCACTTCTCACTTAAGAGTATTATGACCTACTTTAGGGGTGAAGGGTGAGCAGAGGGACAAAGTAACCTTCCTACTTCTGCTGTTTTCTCAGAGTCCTTCAACTTAAAATATAAAAT
>NW_011402457.1:0-758 GCF_000754665.1 Bison bison bison | reverse complement strand
GTGAAGTCAAGCGGGCCTTAGAAAGCATCACTACGAACAAAATAGTGGAGGTGATGGAATTCCAGTTGAGCTATTCCAAATCCTGAAAGATGATGCTGTGAAAGTGCTGCACTCAATATGCCAGCAAATTCGGAAAACTCAGCAGTGGCCACAGGACTGGAAAAGGTGAGTTTTCATTCCAATCCCAAAGAAAGGCAATGCCAAAGAATGCTCAAACTACCGCACATTTGCACTCATCTCACACACTAGTACAGTAATGCTCAAAATTCTCCAAGCCAGGCTTCAGCAATATGGGAACCGTGAACTTCCTGATGTTCAAGCTGGTTTTAGAAAAGGCAGAGGAACCAGAGATCAGAGTGCCAACATCCGCTGGATCATGGAAAGGGCAAGAGCGTTCCAGAAATGCATCTATTTCTGCTTTATTGACTATGCCAAAGCCTTTGCCTGTGTGGATGCCAATAAACTGTGGAAACTTCTGAAAGAGATGAGAATACCAGACCACCTGATCTGCCTCTTGAGAAATTTGTATGCAGGTCGGGAAGCAACAGTTAGAACTGGACATGGAACAACAGACTGGTTCCATATAGGAAAAGGAGTTCGTCAAGGCTGTATATTGTCAACCTGTTTATTTAACTTATATGCAGAGTACATCATGAGAAACGCTAGGTTGGAAGAAATACAAGCTGGAATCAAGATTGCCGGGAGAAATATCAATAACCTCAGATATGCAGATGACACCACCCTTATCACAGAAAGTG
>NW_011402456.1:0-666 GCF_000754665.1 Bison bison bison | reverse complement strand
GGAGGCCTTACAAATAGCTGTGAAAAGAAGAGAAGCAAAAGCAAAGGAGAAAAGGAAAGATATAAGTATCTGAATGCAGAGTTCCAAAGAATAGCAAGAAGAGATAAGAAAGCCTTCTTCAGCGATCAATGCAAAGAAATAGAGGAAAACAACAGAAATGGAAAAGACTAGGGATCTCTTCAAGAAAATCAGAGATACCAAAGGAACATTTCTTGCAAAGATGGGCTCGATAAAGGACAGAAATGGTATGGACCTAACAGAAGCAGAAGATATTAAGAAGAGATGGCAAGAATACACAGAAGAATTGTCAAAAAAAGATCTTCACGACCCAGATAATCACGATGGTGTGATCACTGACCTAGAGCCAGACATCCTGGAATGTGAAGTCAACTGGGCCTTAGAAAGCATCACTACGAACAAAGCTAGTGGAGGTGATAGAATTCCAGTTGAGCTATTTCAAATCCTGAAAGATGATGCTGTGAAAGTGCTGCACTCAATATGCCAGCAAATTTGGAAAACTCAGCAGTGGCCACAGGACTGGAAAAGGTCAGTTTTCATTCCAATCCCAAAGAAAAGCAATGCCAAAAATGTTCAAACTACCGCACAATTGCACTCATCTCACACGCTAGTAAAGTAATGCTCAAAATTCTCCAAGCCAGGCTTCAG
>NW_011402455.1:0-604 GCF_000754665.1 Bison bison bison | reverse complement strand
AAAGCAAGACCCTCTATGTATGGATATGCTTCATGCCTTAGATTGTGCCTCGAATATAGTGTACCCATCAACCCAGGAAAGGAAAGAATTGACTCGCCAAATATACAAAGAGATCAAAAGTGCCGAGCCAAGTGACCCCTTGAGGCTTCCAAGAGCTTTTCAGTCTTTCACACACTAAGTAAATACTGAGCACCTACGATGAGCTAGGAGGCATGTAAGAAGTTTCTAGGGAATAGAAGGCGGAGAGAAGAAGACACAGAGTTCCTGCTTTCACTGAGACGACTCTAATGATACATCACAGGCAGATCCTTTGAGAACCTATAGAGGGGCCTCTTCCCTCACCACAAAACCTGGGTGTCAGGGAAGGCTTTCCAGAGGCACCATTTCGTTGAGGTCCATAGGTTGAACCTAGGTAAACCAGGGTTGAGATGCAGGAAGAATTTCAGGCAGGGAAAATAGCATCTTGGAAGGCTATGTGACCAGGGAAACTTAGGACATTCAAGAAACGAAAAATGCCCTATGGGATGGAAGCCAAAGAGTGCAGAGGGCATTCCAGGCAAAAGACATCAGAGAAGAACGTGAGGAGCAAGCCTGAAGGGAAGTG
>NW_011402454.1:0-850 GCF_000754665.1 Bison bison bison | reverse complement strand
CCTTGAGTCCACCCAGTGAGCTCCAAGAGATACCCGTCGCGATTCGAGAGCAGAGCGGGGTTCTTTGCTTCCACTCGAGATGAATGCCTGTCTCCCCGGGTGCGTCTGGAATGC
The DNA here is from genome assembly GCF_000754665.1 of Bison bison bison. Taxonomy (NCBI): domain Eukaryota; kingdom Metazoa; phylum Chordata; class Mammalia; order Artiodactyla; family Bovidae; genus Bison; species Bison bison. The sequence continues at coordinate 736 of NW_011402454.1, read as the reverse complement.
AACCCCGAGATCCCTGTCGCCCCTGGAGAGGAACATTGGCTTCTGGACACAAGCCTAGATGAGGTCTCTTGGCCCTGCAGTCACTCGAGAGCAATCCCCAGCTTTCCTTCGCAACTCGAGTGGAAGATTGGACTTGCCTGGGCCAACACAAGAGGCAGCCTGAATTCCCCGTCGTAACTCGAGAATCCCGCCGTAACTCGAGAAAAACCATGTGGCTCTCCCGTCATCGCAAGATGAAGCCCTTTCCCGCTACAGCGTCTCAGGAGAAGTCCCACGTTAGGAATTGGAGGTCGAAAGGGCACTTGGCACCCATGATGCGACCCACAAAGTTCCTCGAAATCCCGGTCTCCCTAGAGAGAAACACTGAGGTTTTCCGGCACCCCCTCCTCTGAGCCCTTTCTCCCCTCCTGATCTGGACAGGAGGGTCGACTCCCCTGCTTTGTCTGGAAGGGGTTCCCGACCTTCCGGTCGCACCTCAGGATGAGGCCGGTCTCACGAAGACATTCCAGACGTGGCCTCGAGGGTGGTTCCACGTTCCGTAGGACCTCGATGTCCCGGTCCCCTCTTGAGAAGAACCCGATGCCCGGACACCTCTCCGAACTCCACCCTGTGAATGAAGTCCAGATGAAGGGGCAGTTTTTCCGTGCACTGTTCGGAAAAAAAACCCCAGGTTCCAACTACAGCTCGACAAGCGGCCTCTCTCCCCGGGGACATCTCGAGAGGCAAGCGGAGTTCC
>NW_011402453.1:0-817 GCF_000754665.1 Bison bison bison | reverse complement strand
TATAGTATTTTGGTACTTTTTCACTACTCAGAGGTGATAACTCATTAGCATAGTTGGATTATCTATGTAATACACTGGGCTTCTCAGGTGGCACTGTTGTTAAGAATCTTTCAGCAAAGGCAGGAGTCAAAGGAGATGTGATTTGGGAAAATGCCCTGGAGGAGGAAATGGCGACTCACTCCAGAATTCTTGCCTGGAAAATTCCAAGGACAGAGGAACTTGTTGGGCTATGGTCTCCGGGATCACAAAAAGGTGAAGCTAAAAGAGTTCTTAGTAATTCACTATAATGAGTGTATTTCATGTGCTTTTAAATAAATACTGAGAACTGTATTTACCTGTTGGTATTTTCTTCCAGATATGGTGTGCTATTTGACATTTTTCATCCACACAAAAGAGTTAGCAATTTTTGTTTTTGTTTTCATTTCTGTATTTCTGTATTTATTTATTTTATTCTTATTATTTTTACTTTACACTATTGTAGTGGTTCACCATACATCAACATCCATCCGCCACAGGTGTACACATTTCCCCCATCCTGAACCCCCTCCTATCTCCTTAGCCATACCATCCTTCTGGGTCAGCTCAGTGCACCAGCCCCAAGCTTCTCTTATCCTGCATGGAACCTGGACTGGCGATTCATTTCTAATATGATATTATACATGTTTTAATGCCATTCTCGCAAATCATCCCCCACTCCCTCTCCCACAGGGTCCAAAAGATTGTTCCATACATCTGTGTCTCTTTACCTATCTCGCATACAGGGGTTTCATTACCATCTTTTACTAAATTCCATATATATGTGTTAGTATACTGTATT
>NW_011402452.1:0-796 GCF_000754665.1 Bison bison bison | reverse complement strand
CTCATGTCCATCGAGTTGGTGATGCCGTCCAGCCATCTCACCCTCTATCGTCCCCTTCTCCTCCTGCCCCCAATCCCTCCCAGCATCAGAGTCTTTTCCAATGAGTCAACGCTTCGCATGAGGTGGCCAAAGTACTGGAGTTTCAGCTTTAGCATCCATTCCTTCCAATGAACACCCAGGACTGATCTCCTTTAGAACGGACTGGTTGGATCTCCTTGAAGTCCAAGGGATTCTCAAGTGTCTTCTCCAACACCACAGTTCAAAAGCATCAATTCTTCGGTGCTCAGCTTTCTTTCACAGTCCAACTCTCACATCCATACATGACCACAGGAAAAACCATAGCCTTGACTAGACGGACATTTGTTGGCAAAGTAATGTCTCGTTTTTTGAATATGCTATCTAGGTTGGTCATAACTTTCCTTCCAAGGAGTAAGCGTCTTTTAATTTCATGGCTACAGTCACCATCTTTCTTAGGCGGGTAATTTAAGGGGTTTGGGATCATTCTAGGGGTGCAGCCCTGAACTTTTAGAAACTATTTTAGTGTTTGTTTTAAGTAATTTAACGTTAGCAGAGGGGGATAGATAAACTCATTTGTGTTGAGAGTCTGTCATTTCTCAGTGTTAAGGCCTAGTCAAGAAGAGAGCTCAGAGGAGCCTACTAGAGTCTGATCAAAGACAGAAACTTTGTCATTTCAAGTCAAGCAAAAATACTGATAAACAAAAGTGGATGTTAATAAAAATACAATCATTTATGCACCCACTGAATAGTTTTGACCACTAGTTATGTACCAGGCTCT
>NW_011402451.1:0-794 GCF_000754665.1 Bison bison bison | reverse complement strand
GTGAGCTCCAAGAGATACCCGTCGCGACTCGAGAGCAGAGTGGGGTTCTTTGCTTTCACTCGAGATGGATGCCTGTCTCCCCGGGTGCGTCTGGAATGCAAACCCGAGATCGCTTTCGCCCCTGGAGAGGAACACTGGCTTCTGGACACAAGCCTAGATGAGGTCTATTGGCCCTGCAGTCACTCGAGAGCAATCCCCAGCTTTCCTCCGCAACTCGAATGGAAGATTGGACTTCCCTGGGCCAACACAAGAGGCATCCTTAATCCCCGTCGTAACTCGAGAATCCCGCCGCAACTCGAGAAAAACCACGTGGTTCCCCCGTCATCGCAAGATGAAGCCCTGTCCCGCTACAGCGTCTCAGGAGAAGTCCCACGTGAGGAATTGGAGGTCGAAACGGTACTTGGCACCCTTGATGCGCCCCCACAAAGTTCCCCGGCATCCCGGTCTCCCTGGAGAGGAACACCGAGGTTTTCCGGCACCACTTCCTCTGAGCCCCTTCTACCCTCCTGGTCTCCACAGGAGGGTCGACTCCCCTGCTTTGTCTGGAAGGGGTTCCCGACCTTCCGGTCGCACCTCAGGATGAGGCCGGTCTCACGACGACATTCCAGACGTGGCCTCGTGGGTGCTTCCACATTGCAAAGCACCCCGATTTCCCGGTCCCCTCTTGAGAAGAACCCGATGCCCGGACACCTCTCCGAACTCCACCCTGTGAATGAAGTCAACACGAAGGAGCAGTGACTCGCCCGTGCATCGTCCGGAAAAAGCCCCCAGGTTCCAAATACCACTCGACAAGT
>NW_011402450.1:0-683 GCF_000754665.1 Bison bison bison | reverse complement strand
GTTTGGGTGTCCTTTCTGTATTCTGGCAGTTTGTGGAGTTCTCTTTATTGTGGCTTTTCCTCTCTGTGTGTGGGTTTGTACAGGTGGCTTGTCAAGGTTTCCTGGTTAGGGAAGCTTGTGTCGGTGTTCTGATGGGTGGAGCTGTATTTCTTCTCTTTGTTCAGTCGCGCTGTGGGGAGGGAGGGAGGGATGCTGCAAACAAATAACACTGGCGTGCGCTCGCAGTGCCTCAGCCACACTGGGTCTGCCCCCGCTCACAGCGCGTGTAGCCTCCCTGCCCACACTGCTCGGGCTCTAGGTTGTTCCGCCGGGAACAATCCGAGGCTGGCCCTGGGTTGCATGTACCTCCCAGGTCCAAGCCGCTCAGGTTCAGGCACTCGGGTAGTCCTCAGAGGCGCAGACTCAATTGGGCCTGAGTTTTGTGCTCTTCCCAGATCCGAGCAGCTCAAGTGATGAGGTGTTTGGCGAGCACCAATGCTGCGACTTATCGCCTCCCCGCCACTCGGTTATCTGGGCGTAAAACCGGCGCACCTTCTCAGGCAGATGTTAACCGTCCAGACCCCCAAGAAGTTTTAGTTAGCAAAGAAGCCTGCTTACAGTTTTATAGATAATGTCTCTCTGGGGCTGCGATTGCCCCATTCCGGCTCTGGCTGCCTGTCACCGGAGGGGGAAGGTCTGCAGCC
>NW_011402449.1:0-767 GCF_000754665.1 Bison bison bison | reverse complement strand
CTCCTCCACCCTCAGTCTTTCCCAGCATCAGGGTTTTTCCAATGAGTCAGTTCTTCACACCAGGTGGCCAAGTATCAGAGTTTCAGCTTCAGCATCAGTCCTTCCAATGAATATTCAGGACTGATTTCCTTTAGGATTGACTGGTTGGATCTCCTTGCAGTCCAAAGGACTCTCAAGATTCTTCTCCAGCACCACAGTTTGAAAGCATCAATTTTTCAACACTCAGCCTTCTTTAGGGTCCAACTCTCAAATCCATATATGACCACTGGAAAAACCATGGCTTTGACTATATGGAGTTTTGTCAGTAAAATGATGTCTCTGCTTTCTTAGTATGCTGTCTAAATTTGTCATAGCTTTTCTCCTGAGGAGCAAGCTTCTTTTAATTTCGTGGCTGCTGCTACCATCCACAGTGATTCTGGAACCCAATAAAATAAATTGTATTTAATAGGCCTTAATACAATGTCTATTGATGTTATCTGAAAAGAAATATTTAGCCCTTCAAATCTTTGACTCTTACATAAACACGTTTACACTTGTCTTCATCTTCGATGGCACTTCTGTTGTTCGATGAATCATATCAATTATTATCTCAGTTGCACATTCAGTCCATGGCCGTCTGGACACTTATTTCTATATTTATAGCTGATTCACATTGTTGTATGGCAGAAACCAATACAATCTCTAATGCAATCATCCTCCAATCAAAATAAATTAATAAAAAGGAAGAAGAATGTAGCTATTCTCTGGAATCCCTGGAGTGTTACTAT
>NW_011402448.1:0-574 GCF_000754665.1 Bison bison bison | reverse complement strand
TTGTTAGTTCCTTGTTCCTTACCAGGACCTCCTGTTGTAAGATGACTCCTGCAAGTGTTTTCTCTTCTCTGTTGCCTGGCAAGGATGGGTGGTCACTGGTTTATTTAACAGAGTGTCTTTTGGTTCTCTGGAATAAGGTCCTTCACAGAGTAAATGTATAAAACTGTAAATGTCAGTGTTTGAAATAATGTATATTCCTAATTTGGTAAGTTGGTCTTTTTTGTTGTGTGTTAGAACTCATCACCAGACCAAAGGTCATGTAGATCTTTTGTTGTTTTCTCAAATTATATTAGTTTTTTAAATGGAATTCTGGTGTTAGTTGTAAAGTTTGTGCTTCTGTTCACTTCTATTTTTTTATAAAGTTATTTATTTATAGTTGATTGATTTACAATATCAGTTTGATTTGTCATACATCCACACAAACGAACCATAGATGTGTTGCCTCACCCTGGAATCTCCCTCCCACATCCCATCCATCCCCAACTCTCTAGGTTATTACAGAGCCCGAGTTTGAGTTCCCTGAGTCCTAACAGCAAATTCCCACTGGTTGTCTATTTACAAATGTTGGTGTACA
>NW_011402447.1:0-843 GCF_000754665.1 Bison bison bison | reverse complement strand
TATAAACATCTGAATGCAGAGTTCCAAAGAATAGCAAGAAGAGATAGAAAGCTTCCTCAGTGATCAATGCAAAGAAATAGAGGAAAACAACAGAATGGGAAAGACTAGAGATTTCTTCAAGAAAATCAGATACCAAAGGAATATTTCATGCAAAGATGGGCTCGATAAAGGACAGAAATGGTATGGACCTAACAGAAACAGAAGATATTAAGAAGAGGTGGCAAGAATACACAGAAGAACTGTACAAAAAAGATCTTCACGACCCACATAATCACAATGGTGTGATCACTGACCTAGAGCCAGACATCCTGGAATGTGAAGTCAAGTGGGCCTTAGAAAGCATCACTATGAACAAAGCTAGTGGAGGTGATGGAATTCCAGTGGATCTATTTCAAATCTTGAAAGATGATGCTGTTAAAGTGCTGCACCCAATATGCCAGCAAGTTTGGAAAACTCAGCAGTGGCCACAGGACTGGAAAAGGTCAGTTTTCATTCCAATCCCAAAGAAAGGCAATGCCAAAGAATGGTCAAACTACCGCACAATTGTGCTCATCTCACATGCTAGTAAGGTAATGCTCAAAATTCTCCAAGCCAGGCTTCAGCAATATGTGAACCATGAACTTCCTGATATTCAAGCTGGTTTTAGAAAAGGCAGAGGAACCAGAGATCAAATTGCCAACATCTGCTGGATCATGGAAAAAGCAAGAGAGTTCCAGAAAAACATCTATTTCTGCTTTATTGACTATGCCAAAGCCTTTGACTGTGTGGATCACAATAAACTGTCGGAAATTCTGAAAGAGATGGGAATACCAGACCACTTCATCTGCCTCTTGAGAAATTTGT
>NW_011402446.1:0-746 GCF_000754665.1 Bison bison bison | reverse complement strand
GAAATACCCGTCGTGACTCGAGAGCAGAGTGGGGTTCTTTGCTTCCACTCGACATGAATGCCTGTCTCCCCGGGTGTGTCTGGAATGCAACCCTGAGATCCCTGTCACCCCTGGAGAGGAACATTGGCTTCTGGACAGAAGCCTAGATGAGGTCTATTGGCCCTGCAGTCACTCGAGAGCAATCCCCAGCTTTCCTTCGCAACTCGAATGGAAGATTGGACTTCCCTGGGCCAACACAAGAGGCACCCTGAATTCCCCGTCGTAATTCGAGAATCCTGCTACACCTCGAGAAAAACCACGTGGTTCCCCCGTCATCGCAAGATGTAGCCCTGTGCCGCTACAGCGTCTCAGGAGAAGTCCCACTTTAGGAAGTGGAGTTCGAAATGGTACTTGTCACCCTTGATGCGACCCACAAAGTGCCCCGACATCCCGGTCTCCCTCGAGAGGAACACCGAAGTTTTCCGGCACCACTTCCTCTGAGTCTCTTCTACCCTCCTGATCTGGACAGGAGGGTCGACTCCTCTGCTTTGTCTGGAAGGGGTTCCCGACCTTCCGGTCGCACCTCAGGATGAGGCCGGTCTCACGACGACATTCCAGACGTGGCCTCGTGGGTGGTTCCACATTCCGAAGGACCCCGATTTCCCGGTCGCCTCTTGATAACAACCCGATGCCCGGACACCTCTTCGAACTCCACCCTGTGAATGAAGTCAACACGAAGGGGTAGTGACTCGCCCGTGCATCGTCGG
>NW_011402445.1:0-580 GCF_000754665.1 Bison bison bison | reverse complement strand
GACATTCCCAGGACGCACATTTGATTGAAGCATTTCCCTGCTGACATCATTCCTGGTGGTTTCTCATCCTCAACTGTGCCATTCAAATGTGGCCCAGAGGCAGGGGCAGCCAGTCTGTTCATGATAAGTAAGTGCAGAAACGGAGAGCAAGCATTTGCAGACTATAAACATTTGGCATCACCATGATATCTGAGCGTGTGATGAGTGGACTTGTGTCACTGAACAGGGTAAATACAGGATGCTTCCGAACCCACGTGATGAATCACAAACCCCATCCTCCTTTTGGCCTGTGACATATTGGGGAATAAAAACCAACAACTGCCTCTTGCCATAGATGGTTCAAGAAGCCCGGAGCTACACGATAAAGTCCAAAGACTACCCCAAATCCTTCATGATCTGATCTTTGGGTTTCTTCCAACGTCTTCTAGACTCCTGTACCTAACACCCCTCTTCTGTGAGGCAACTTGACAATTCTTCTAGTGTTATACACATATTAATTCTTCTTTCTGACACACCATTCCCTGCCTTGTCTATCTGGAAGCTTTCTCTCCTATTTTGAAAAGAAAGTGAAAGTCTTAGC
>NW_011402444.1:0-639 GCF_000754665.1 Bison bison bison | reverse complement strand
TATCAACATATTGGGCAGTATGCACTTGTTGAGTCAATGATATTGCTGCCGCAGTAACAGAAGTAATTGTTGCTATCAAAGCTGATATCCTAGGATAAGCAAGACCACAAACCGTCGCGATCGCATTAAATCCTGCAGTTGTTGTAACACAGTAAGACCATAGCTATCATATAGGCACCATAAGATAGGATGGGCATTGTAACACCACAAAGGAAGCAAAAATTACATTGAGGGTTTAAACAAGATGAAAGCATACATTGTTCACAAGTCACTACGTTAGGTCCACCTGAATAATTCATGCCTACATTAAGTTTGTTGGAGTCATTAGTAAAAAGGAAAACATAAGGCAAGGGTGGATAAGCTAAAACAGAATAAGTAGAATTATTTTCTGGTTGGAGTTCACGCTGCAGCAGCCCTGTCAGTCTCGCCGGGATCTCGATGTTTATCTTGTTTCCCCTGCTGGCCGGCGCCGCGCTGGTCTGGACGGCACTTTGTGGGTGCACTCTCTTCTCTGGCCCTCACTCGCTGCACAAACTTCTTTGCTCTAGGTCGCGGGGTGCAGCGAGGAGGGTGCGGGGCGAGGCTGGAGGCGCAGAGGCGAGAGCTGCCTAGTGGGCGGGGCAAGCGAGTGCGCTCCGC
>NW_011402443.1:0-608 GCF_000754665.1 Bison bison bison | reverse complement strand
CAGCTATACCCCAATAATAAAACAAAAAGTTAAAAAAGAAAATTACATTATCAAAAAATATATTTAGTTGGAATATTACTCAACAATAAAAAGCAACAAACTCTGATACATGCAGAGAAGGAAATGGCAACCCACTCCAGTATTCTTGCCTGGAGAATCCTGTGGACAGAGGAGCCTGGAGGGCTGCTGTCCATAGTGTCGGACACAACTGAAATGACTTAGCAGCAGCAGCAGCTTGATACATGCAACAACTAGATGGGTATTATGATGAATGAAAAAAGCAAATCTTACAGAGTTATATATTGTGTAATTCTGTTTATATAATATTATTCAAATGATAAAATTACAGAGATAGAATAGCTTCCTGGTTGCCAGGGTAATGTTAGGGATGGAGGGAGTGGGGTATGCAGTAGACTATAAAGGAGCAACATAAGGGAGATTTGGGATGATGGAATGGTTCTATATCTTGATTGCAGGGGTGATCACATGAATCTACATGTGATAAAATGGCATGCAATTAATACAGACACATTGCACCAATGTCAATTTCCTGTTTGATATTGGATTGTAGTTATATATATATAACCATTTGGGAAAACCAGCTGAAA
>NW_011402442.1:0-627 GCF_000754665.1 Bison bison bison | reverse complement strand
AGGAGGAGAAGGGGACGACAGAGGATGAGATAGCTGGATGGCTTCACCGACTCGATGGACATGAGTTTGGTTGAACTCCAAGTGTTGGTGATGGACAGGGGGCCTGGCGTGCTGCGATTCATGGGATCACAAAGAGTCGGACACGACTGAGCGACTGAACTGAACTGAACTGACACAATATCCTTTCTGTGTTGGTGCTTGTATTTAAGACTGTAAATCTCATCAGCTTTTGCACAGTTAATGTCTCTATTAGACTCGTTAAGAAAGTATCTTCTATAGTTAATAAAATGTAAAGACTGCACCTGCTATTATGCCAGCTTTCATTCTTACATATTATCACAGGGAACTTGCTTTAATGAATTTATTCTGAGAAGTTTTAAATCAAATTCTATGTCAGGATTTTACATTAATGTCCAAGAGCTGGTTAGATTTGTTCAATGTTAAAATAGATATTATGGTAACTTCCTCATCAGTTAAATTACTAATTTAAAATATAACATGTTTTTGATTAAGAGAAACTAACTTATAGAGAAATTTGGCTGAGAATAGACACCTGTTAAGGCCCTTTGTTGTACAGAATGCTGTGCTTTAATAAATCATGATGTTGTAATAGAATGGTATCTTCCT
>NW_011402441.1:0-635 GCF_000754665.1 Bison bison bison | reverse complement strand
CCCCGAAACCAGTCCACGTCGTCCTCCAACTCATTGGACCATCACGACTGAAATAGAAGGAAAAATAATGTTCGTTCGAGAATGTCTTCACTCCTCAGTGCTTCTTGTCTTTAGAACCACCAACGCATCTCTCTCTCTCTCTCTCTCTCTCTCTCTCTCTCTCTCACACACACACACGAACAGAGGTGGGCTCATAGTCCAAAAGAAACCAACGTTTTGTGTGTATCCATCCCACTTGCTGTGGCTGTCGTGCCGTCGCTCATCAAAGAAGCTGATCTGATACGGAATCCGATGTCTTCTTCTCTAGGACACGTCGAGAGGCAGCAAGCGTGCCGGTGTGTGAGCACCGAAGGTCAACCCGGCATGATGGAGCCCGGCCAGGTGTGTGCTCAGAGGCCCACCTAGATTCGAACTCCAGTTCCCGGAGGGGAGCGGTGGGAACAGGAGTGTGGACTGCGAGTCCAATCCTCACCTTACAAAAAGGCAAAATCATCCCCTTCCTCCCTTATCGGCGTCTGCACGGCTCCTCCTGGACTCAGGGATCCCATCGAAAGGACGTCCAGGTTGTGTCCTTCTCCCTGGCCCGATCGTTTCGAACCTCTCCAAGAAAAGCGGTGACGTCGAGAGATCCGTCT
>NW_011402440.1:0-535 GCF_000754665.1 Bison bison bison | reverse complement strand
TACGACGGCGAGGTCAGTGAGCCGTCTCGTGGGGGCGGCCAGGGGAAGTCGGGTCTCCATGCGAGTGGCGAGGGGGAGCTCGTCACTGCTCCCGAGCCATGGTAGGGGAATCTGGCCTCGAGAGGTGTTGAAGAAGGTCTCTCGAGGTCTTTCTCGGGTTTAGGCAGGAAACCCAGGGTTCCCTGGGCTTGTGCAGGTGACCTCAGGGGGCTTCTCATGGTGGCTCTGAGAAGCCAGGGAAACTGGAGGTGGGAGGGGCCTCGCGGGACTCCACTGGGTTTGGTGCATTGGAAGAGGGCCTCATCTCCAGTTGAGGCAGGAACCGCAGGGTACCTCTGATTTCAGACTCCGATCGCAGGGTCCCTGCAGACTGGGGACAGGAGAGTCAGGCCTCGTCTTGGGTTGAGGCATGGAACTCCAATTGCCTCTCGAGATGTCCCCGGGGAGAGAGGCCGCTTGTCGAGCTGTATTTGGAACCTGGGGTTTTTTCCGAACGATGCACGGAAAAACTGCCCCTTCGTTTTGACTTCATTCA
>NW_011402439.1:0-618 GCF_000754665.1 Bison bison bison | reverse complement strand
CTCATCCTCTGTCATCTCCTTGTCCTCCTGCCCTCAGCTTTCCCAGCATCAGGGTCTTTTCTAGTGAGTCGGCTCTTCACATCAGGTGGCCAAAGTATTGGAGCTTCAGCATCAGTCCTTGCAGTGAATATTCAGGGTTGATCCCTTTAGGATTGACTGGACTGGTTTGATCTCCTTAATACTTCTGTATATATTAACACCATTTTATAGAGGAAAAGCTGAAATTTAGAGAGGTTACAGAGAACAAACTGGTTAATAAGCTCAAGGGCTCTGGACAAGAATGCCAAGGTTGAACTCTTGGGACTGTCTTTGTAGCTCTGTGATCTTCGGCGAGCTACTTAGCTTTCTGTGTCTTCTTTTCTTCACATTTATTATCAAATGGTATGACTAATGATAATACCTGCCTTATGGGATTGTTGAGAAGATTAAGTTAGGTGTGTGAAGCACTTACAGCACTGCCCAGCCTGTAGTGAGTGTCCATCAATGCTAGCTGAGCCACAGCACAAGATACTTAGAGCTAGTGAGTGACAGAAGCATACACTTAAAGCCTTATACTCAGTGCAAACAGCACAAAATGGTGATTCAGGTCAGTTTTATAATTCATGATGGGGCTCACAA
>NW_011402438.1:0-606 GCF_000754665.1 Bison bison bison | reverse complement strand
TCACGCAGCTCAGATGGCAATTGTCATGCAGATGAGCCGGCAGGAATCACGCAGCTCAGCAAGCCCTGATCACGTGACTCTGCAGGCACTGATCACGTGGCTAATGAAGTACAGATCACGTGACTGAGCATGCACTGATCACGTGGCTATCATGCACTGATGACGTGACTGCGCATGCACTGATGACGTGGCTGATCAGGCACTGATCACATGGCTCATCATGCACTGATCACGTGTTTATCAGGCAATGATCAGTGACTTAGAGGCACTGATCACGGGACTGTGCACGCACTGATCTCGTGGATATCATGCACTTATTACGTGACTGCGCATGCACTGATGACGTGGCTGTTCGGGCGCTGATCACGTGTTTATCAGGCAGTGATCAGTGACTGACAGGCGCTGAACAGGGGACTGTGCACGCACTGATCAGGTGGCTGATCAGGAACTGACCACTGACTGCGCATGCAGTGATCACGTGGCTGGTCGTTCACTGATCACGTGTTTATCATACGGTGATCACGTGACTGAGAGGCGCTCATCACGTGACTGTGCCGTCAGTGATCACGTGGCTGAGCAGGCACTGATATCGTGACTGAGCATGCA
>NW_011402437.1:0-751 GCF_000754665.1 Bison bison bison | reverse complement strand
AGACGGTGCCCCTGTAGTTTGGCGAAGGCCTTAGGAGGTCACTTGGAAATGCTGCTGGCTGTGAGGGGGGGAGGGGGCAGATGTGCACAGAGCTGTGCAGGCTTGTCCTTTGCATGGTGTTCTTTGTAGAAATCCACCTCGGAGCCATCTCCTGATGTGTAAGAATTTCCCAGACAAACCTTGAGCTAAGCAATGCGTTTTTTCCTTAGGAAATGTTGGTCTTCAGCGATGTTCAAAGCCTGTGTATTTCGGCTAGACTCTGGCTTCAGGTCGGTTCCCCCAAAAGGCTCAGAAGTGACCTGAACCAAACAGTAAGTTTTCCTCCTACCTTGTTCTCCTCATCTATGTTAAGGAAATGACATATTTGCCTGGAAATCTGCCTTTCTTCAAGATTCATGTCAATCATTTTTTAGCTGGGATGACTCACCTGCTGCCCATGTTACCTCAATGCATGTCGTGGGTGAGGGGGTCTGGTGTCATGCTCTGAGACACTGCCTTTGTTTCCTTAGCAGACTGCTAGTGGCTGCATCACATCGGGCTAAAGACCCGCAGGGGGTACTCTTACTTCCCCCCCCACCCTCAACCCCACCCCGCCCCTAGTCTATGTCAGCAGCTTTCTCGATCTCTTTGATCCTTTCATAACACTTGATGACACAAAAGCTCTGAGCGATCAAGTCATATCGAATCTTCATTTCAGATTGAAGATGCATTCCATGGTATTGCCATCTTAAGTCTTTCCATCGCTATGGAA
>NW_011402436.1:0-816 GCF_000754665.1 Bison bison bison | reverse complement strand
GACTCCGATCGCAAGGTCCCTGCAGACTTGGGACAGGAGAGTCAGGCCTCGTCTTGGGTTGAGGCATGGAACTCCGCTTGCCTCTCGAGGTGTTCCCGGGGAGACAGGCCACTTGTCGAGCGGTATTTGGAACCTGGGATCTTTTCCCGACGATGCACGGGCGAGTCACTGCCCCTTCGTGTTGACTTCATTCACAGGGTGGAGTTCGAAGAGGTGTCTGGGCATCGGGTTCTTATCAAGAGGGGACCGGGAAATCGGGGTCCTTCGGAATGTGGAACCACCCACGAGGCCACGTCTGGAATGTCGTCGTGAGATCGGCCTCGCCTGAGGTGCGACCGGAAGGTTGGGCACCCCTTCCAGACAAAGCAGGGGAGTCGACCCTCCTGTCCAGATCAGGAGGGTAGAAGGGGCTCAGAGGAAGTGGTGCCGGAAAACTTCGGTGTTCCTCTCGAGGGAGACCAGGATGTTGGGGAACTTTGTGGGTCGCATCAAGGGTGCCAAGTACCGTTTCGACCTCCAATACCTACCGTGGGACTTCTCCTGAGACACTGTAGCGGAAAGGGCTTCATCTTGCGATGACGGGTGAACCACGTGGATTTCCTCGAGTTGCGGCAGGATTCTCGAGTTACGACTGGGAATTCAGGATGCCTCTTGTGTTGGCCCAGGGAAGTCCAATCTTCCATTCGAGTTGCGAAGGAAAGCTGGGGATTGCTCTCGAGTGACTGCAGGGCCAATAGACCTCATCTAGGCATGTGTCCAGAAGCCAGTGTTCCTCTCCAGGGGTGAAGGGATCTCGGGGTTACATTCCAGATGCAC
>NW_011402435.1:0-575 GCF_000754665.1 Bison bison bison | reverse complement strand
ATAGATTGCCTGCTGCACTGGAGACTTGTTCCACACATGTGAGAAGGAGAACTGGGAAGGTCCTGGGCTAGTGCTGCCCAGGAGCAGCCCATCAGCCAGCACACTCCCTCCCTGAGAGTGGCACAAACTGCGACACAAAACGCGAGACATGCTAAAGTAAGCTGTACCTGCAAAACCACAGGCATCCTAGGAGAGACAGGGTGTGTGTGTGGCATACCTACAGGCACTTCTAGCCTGCCTCCCTGGCAGTGCAGAAAGGCAAGGAAAGCGAAAGGGGGTGTAAGTGTCTGACCCTCTGCCCGGATGAGCCTGTGAGGGAGGAAACGGGGAGGGAGCAAGGAAGGTGAGCTAATTGCATGTCCCAAGGGACCTCAGGAGAGTGGGATACAGGGAAGCCCCTGGGGGCAGTTAGAGGCCTGCTGGTTTTCAGGGTCCAGGGTCTAGGCAATAGCTGTCCTACCAAAGATACACCATGGTGTGTACTATAAGTCCTGACGTGAACTCCTTCTTTCCTCTGGGGTCTTGCCTCTGACTCTGGGGGCTGAGAGGCAATAGTGTGTGTCTGCATCTGAGAG
>NW_011402434.1:0-770 GCF_000754665.1 Bison bison bison | reverse complement strand
AAATAAAGAAAGCAAGATTTTAAGTTGTGATTATAAAAGTTAAAATTTTCTCCATCGAGAAGAAAACTGTAAATAAATACAGACAGTAAACAGGAGGGAGCTCCCTGGGAGTGGTTAGGACTCAGTGCTTTCACTGATTAGGGCTCAGGTTCAGCCCCTGGCCGGGAGACTATGAATCCACAAGCTGCTGCAGTGTGGCCCCCCAAAAATTAAAATAATCTGGGGAAAAAACATGTTGCCAGCAAAGGGGTAATTTTCTTATTTTTTAAAGAACGACTATAAATCTACATTAAGAAGAAAAAAAAAGCAAAGCCTAGCAGAAAAAATGAGCAAAGGAAGTGAGCAAGTAGTTCACAGAAAGAAAAGCAGATGTTTTGAAAATAGATAAAATGCTTAGCCTCATTTTCATGCCATCGTTTGTGACTCAGATGGATTTAGTTTCTTTTTTAATTGATAACATTTTATATTGTTAGGGGTGTGGGGAAACAAGCACCTTCATGTGTTGCACCTTCATAGATAAATTGATGCAAACACCCAGGAGAGCAATTTGGTAGTACCCAATTTTTAAATAAAGATTCCTGGACATTCCCTGGCTATCCAGTGGCTTTCACTACCAAGGATGTGAGTTTGATCTCTGGTCGGGGAACTGAGATCCTGCAAGCCATGAGACATGGCTAAAAACTTAAAGAAAGCAGGAATAGAAGGAACATACCTCAACATAATAAAAGCTATATATGACAAACCCACAGCAAACATTATCCTCAATGGTG
>NW_011402433.1:0-794 GCF_000754665.1 Bison bison bison | reverse complement strand
AAGTTTATTACTGATGTCGTCCTAAGTTTCAAATCAAACATAAAGTTAACATCCTCAGAATAAAAGTCCTAGACACAGCAGTTTTCTCGGACGTGAGCAAAAATGCGCCTATCCCAAAGGTCACGTTTGCCACGATTGGCACCCATCTGTCTTAACGTTCTGTCCAGCCACTTGGTTTACCAAGCTTCTTTTCTACATAATAAACCCAAACAGCAAACGAAAAGTATACTAAACTACCCTGTTATTGCAAGAATTCCAGGAGGGAAGGTATCTGGCATGAAGTCAGGACCTCTGTCGGCTACACCATACAGGCGGGCTTGACCCAGAACAGGGAGGGACCTTCAACAGATCCAACAGGGAGCTCTGAGGCTCGTTTCCTCGAGTGAAAGTTGGAAAAGTCTCGTGCAATTTCCTCAGAATTAAAGTAGAATATTAACGAGTGGAAACAGAAGTCAAATTGTACAAAACTGGGAGCAGCCTTCTCAAGCCTAGTTCTTCAAAAGTTACACCACATGGATGAAACGCTCAAACCAGGACCAGAACTTGCTGCTGGTGCAACTCCTGTCTGCCACTTCAAAATCCACTTCAGGTCCCTCCCTGGTCACTAAGTAACCAATGTGAGAGCAAAGTCCTAACTTTAAAAGTGAAAGGTCTTGAAAACGCGTTTTCTAGAATTCTATACGTATTAAACTCTGCCACCTAATCTCCTGTTGCCAAAGAGTATGTGAATAGCTTATGCAAACCTGTGCAAATATTTCTGTTTTGAGTTCTCACACAGAATTACTCACACCAAG
>NW_011402432.1:0-580 GCF_000754665.1 Bison bison bison | reverse complement strand
AATGGACACATGAATACATACATCTGAGCCCTTTGCTGTCCACCTGAAGCCATCACAACATTGTTAATCGGCTGTACTCCAGTGTAAAATAGAAAGCTGAAAACGAAACAGAAACGACAAGTGCAGCTGTGGAGAGAGTGTGGTAGACACAGCCCAGGTGTGATTAAAGTGGAGAAAAATCACAGATTCATTAGATAGAAAGTTCTTGCATCATTTAGACAGGTTTATCTAGGAAGATTCAGGAGGAACTAGAGAAACAGGGGAGCAGGAAAAACTTAGGGGAGTGCCTTACAGAGCCAGGATGAGAAGGACAGATCACCAGCGCCCAGGGAGGACCTGAGGCCTGAACACTGGTGTGCACCCTGCCCCTCAAAGTGGGAAGAGGCGTGTGATGCTAGGGGAGGTTAAAGCTTTGTGAGATGGGGCAGTTAGACAAACAGCGTGGGTGTGAAGGACAAAGAACATTCCTTTGAATATCCCTAAACTTTTTGGCACCAGGGACCAGTTTTATGAAAGGGGATTTTCCCCATGAATTGGAAAAGTGGGGAAGGTTTCAGGATGATTCAAGGGCATTACATTT
>NW_011402431.1:0-624 GCF_000754665.1 Bison bison bison | reverse complement strand
TGACACCAAAGTCTGAGGACGACGGAAGATCTTCACATTTCTGCAAGAGCCGCACACCTCCAGAAGGAACCACAAGACTTGCCTGAAATGGTCAAGGTATAAGTATTGGACTCAACGTTGGAAGGTGTCCACCTTTGCTATGGAAGTCAAACGATCTTTCTTTGAAATGAAAATGGAACATACTGAACGTTCACATTCTTCTAGAGCATTTGAAAAGCCCTAACTTGTAGAAACCTGCTGTACGAGTTCCTTGAAAGCAAGAACTTCTATGTATGGATATGTCTTCATGCCTTAGATTGTGCCTCGAATATAGTGTACACATCGAACCCAGGAAAGGAAAGAATTGAATCGCCAAATATACAAAGAGATCAAAAGTGCCGAGCCAAGTGACCCCTTGAGGCTTCCAAGAGCTTTTCTGTCTTTCACACACTAAGTAAATACTGAGCACCTACGATGAGCTAGGAGGCATGTAATAAGTTTCAGGGAATAGAAGGCGGAGAGAAGAAGACACAGAGTTCCTGCTTTCACTGAGACGACTCTAATGATGCATCACAGGCAGATCCTTTGAGAACCTATAGAGGGGCCTCTTCCCTCACCACAAAACCTGGGTGTCAGGGAAGGCTT
>NW_011402430.1:0-589 GCF_000754665.1 Bison bison bison | reverse complement strand
CTGCTTTGTCTGGAAGGGGTTCCCGACCTTCCGGTCGCACCTCAGGATGAGGCCGGTCTCACGACGACATTCCAGACGTGGCCTCGTGGGTGCTTCCACATTGCGAAGCACCCCGATTTCCCGGTCCCCTCTTGGTAAGAACCCGATGCCCGGACACCTCTCCGAACTCCACCCTGTGAATGAAGTCAACACGAAGGGGCGAGTGACTCGCCCGGGCATCGTCCGGAAAAGACCCCCAGGTTCCAAATACCGCTCGACAAGTGGCCTCTCTCCCCGGGGACACCTCGAGAGGCAAGCGGAGTTCCATGCCTCAACCCAAGACGAGGCCTGACTCTCCTGTCCCCAGTCTGCAGGGACCCTGCGATCGGAGTCTGAAATCAGAGGAACCCTGAGGTTCCTGCCTCAACTGGAGATGAGGCCCTCTTCCAATGCACCAAACCCCGTGGAGTCCCGAGAGGCCACCCCCCCCCCACCTCCAGTTTCCCTGACTTCTCAGAGCCACCATGAGAAGCCCCCTGAGGTCACCTGCACAAGTCGAGGGAAGCCAGGGTTTCCTGCCTCAACCCGAGAAAGACCTCGAGAGACCTTC
>NW_011402429.1:0-837 GCF_000754665.1 Bison bison bison | reverse complement strand
GAGGCATCCTGAATTCCCCGTCATAACTCGAGAATCCCGCCGCAACTCGAGAAAAACCACGTGGTTCCCCCGTCATCGCAAGATGAAGCCCTTTCCCGCTACAGCGTCTCAGGAGAAGTCCCACGTTAGGAATTGGAGGTCGAAATGGTACTTGGCCCCCTTGACGCGCCGCCACAAAGTTCCCCGGCATCCTGCTCTCCCTGGAGAGGAACACCGAGGTTTTCCGGCACCACTTCCTCTGAGCCCCTTCTACCGTCCTCAACTCGACAGGAGGGTCGACTCCCCTGCTTTGTCTGGAAGGGGTTCCCGACCTTCCGGTCGCACCTCAGGATGAGGCCGGTCTCACGACGACATTCCAGACGTGGCCTCGTGGGTGCTTCCACATTGCGAAGAACCCCGATTTCCCGGTCCCCTCTTGATAAGAACTCGTTGCCCGGACACCTCTCCGAACTCCACCCTGTGAATGAAGTCAACATGAAGGGGCAGTGACTCGCCCGTGCATCGTCCGGAAAAAAAACCCAGGTTCCAAATCCAGCTAGACAAGTGGCCTCTCTCCCCAGGGACACCTCGAGAGGCAAGCGGAGTTCCATGCCTCAACCCAAGACGAGGCCTGACTCTCCTGTCCCCAGTCTGCAGGGACCCTGCGATCGGAGTCTGAAATCAGAGGAACCCTGAGGTTCCTGCCTCAACTGGAGATGAGGCCCTCTTCCAAGGCACCAAACCCCGTGAAGTCCCGAGAGTCCCCTCCCACCTCCAGTTTCCCTGACTTCTCAGAGCCACCATGAGAAGCCCCCTGAGGTCACCTGCACAAGTCGAGGGAAGCCAGGGTTTCCTGCC
>NW_011402428.1:0-674 GCF_000754665.1 Bison bison bison | reverse complement strand
TTTTTTCTTCATCACTATGCATATCCCCGGGCTTCCCTGGTGGCTCAGAGGTTAAAGCGTCTGCCTGGAATGCGGGAGACCTGGGTTCGATCCCTGGGTCGGGAAGATCCCCTGGAGAAGGAAATGGCAACCCACTCCAGTACTCTTGCCTGGAGAATCCCATGGAGGGAGGAGCCTGGTGGGCTACAGTCCATGGGGTCGGGAAGAGTTGGACAGGACTGAGCGACGTCACTTTCACTTTCATACATATGCCTATCCACATTATCGCCACATGAACTTCCGAGGATTTTACCGAGATTCTAAAATAATAGGTCTAAAAACAGTTTGAAAACCAAACCAATAGTCTTTTTAATTAATTCATTGACTTAATCATACTCATTCATTTGACATCTCATTGATACCAGAGTCTGATTATCTTTCTTTCCACTCTTTCAGTTGTTTTATTAAACAAATAAATTTATGTGTATCTTCAAAAAATAGAAATTTTTGCTCTACAATATTTTGATGGAAGGGTTTGATATTTCTTCCATTTTTGTTTCAGTAGTGCACAAGTCTTTATTATAGACTTAAAGATTAGAATATATGTTTCTTCAAATTTCCTATTGAAAATGATTCTTTTATTAATAGAGTTAGAGATTTTAAGCAAAGCATCTTAATTGTACAGCAGTATGTTT
>NW_011402427.1:0-958 GCF_000754665.1 Bison bison bison | reverse complement strand
GACCCTCCAGGGAGGACGGCCCAAGACAGGCCTATTTACAGCCAGGAGGAGCCCTGGGAAACCCCTGGCCATCCCAGGACACTTCTGGTCCCCACTTCTGCGCCCCCTGGCACGGCCTTCGGAAAGCTGAGGTCGCCGAAAGCACAAGCCAGGGCCGGGGGTAGGCCAGGGAGCCGGGAAGCAGGGGAGCCTGCGGTGAGGGCCCCAGGCCAGGGTTTCCTTTCCCGCCCGCTGAGGGAACCAACCAGGGCGGAGAGGGCCCGAACCTCCCTGGTGGAGACGGAGGCGGGCGGGAAAGGCCGCGAGGAGGCGAAAGAGGCCGATCCCCAACCCAGGGTCTGACCACGCGGGAGCGACGGGCTAATGACCGAACGCTGACTCGCGCTGGTAGCGGGCGGCCCCGCTGGCCTCACTCACCGCGGAGCGCGGCCCGCGCCCCGCACCCACCCCCGACCGCGGCTGAGAGAGCTTTGGGCCGGGCCGCGGGGACCGTGCAGGCAGCCTCGACGCGCGGGTTTTTCAGGAAGGTCTCTTCAGCTCAGGCTGTGTCTGCTCCCTGGACGGCGCGCTGGAGGACGCGCCCCTCAGCCTCAGGAGGCCGCCCTCAGCCTCAGGATGCGACTCCGAGGTGCGGTTCCCTGAGCTCCCGGCGGGCGTGGCCCGGGCCGGTCCCCTTCGCCTGTCCTGGGCCTGGGCCGCCGGGGTGAACCGCAGGGCCGCCCCAGGGTTGTCAATGCTGCACGAAAGGAGACCCTGTGTCTCAAGAGCCGCCTATCTTCGTTTCCATTTTACAGATGAAAGGTTATTGTGTGTGTGTGTGTGTTTTTCTCCAGAATATGAGTTGTTCAAGATTGACTAATAAATTATACAGTTAAGTCTCCTACTTCCATTGTAGAAGCTTTTCCTGCCACGTTGTTCTCTGTATAAGGATTTCGTCCCACAGAGATCTTCAGAAACC
>NW_011402426.1:0-532 GCF_000754665.1 Bison bison bison | reverse complement strand
GATTCCTGTCGGCTCATCTGCTTGACAATTGCCAGCTGAGCTGCGTGATTCCTGCCTGGTCACCTGCTTGATTATTGCCAGTTGAGCAGCATGATTCGTCACTGCTCAGCTCCCTGCTTATAGCCTGCTGATTGCGTGGTTTGTGTCTCCTCAGCTCTTTGAGTATTGCCTCCTGAGGTCCCTGTTCGGGCGCCACCTGCCGGGGACCAGCCCCAGCTGATCCAGGGTATTCCAAGGAGAGATGGCCTAGGCGACTATTCATATGCTCATCAGAGTTATCAAGAATAATAGTATGAGGATAGCTCAGTCGGAAAATTCGGTGGAGAAAAGAGACTGAGTAGCTTGGTTTACACGGGAGACCAAGAAAAATTCAAGACAAGAAGTTTGCACCACTTACGTAGGCCGCAGGCGCCCTCTTGAAGAGCGGAAGGTGCCTCACCCTAGACACCTTCTCGAGTGGGTCTTAGCAGCCCAGGCATAATTAGGAAGCGTGGTGGGTTCCGAGCTCCAGATGGAAACTCGGCTGGAAGTT
>NW_011402425.1:0-816 GCF_000754665.1 Bison bison bison | reverse complement strand
CAGTTTAATATGTATATAATTAGATCCTTGATCAAACTTTACTGAAACCTTGTTTACTGAAGCCAACTAATTGGAGCCATCAACTGGGTTTATTTTCAATTTGTGCCTTAGGTAATCTTCATACATTTATACAATGAAAACTTGTCTTCAGGATTGACCTTCTATAAAGTTATAAAGGTTATGAACCATTTAAGAGATACACATAGATGTGAGTGGAAGAGGATTGCCGGAAGTCAGGTCCTTAGATTTATTCATTCACAAACTCTACTTTTCCTCCCCTTTTTTTCTTACCCTAAGATTAAGCTTTTGGCAAGGCACTGTGTTTTAGCTTATTAAAAACTTTTGCTTCTCTTCCTACCTCCACTTTCAATAATTGATAGAGAACTAACTAAACAAAGTCAAGAATATAGTATACTTAAAACACTGTCAGTAAGAAGCATTACTTGGTACCTACTCAACAAGAAGAGACTCCTCAAATTATAATCTAAGCTTCTATGTTGAGGAATTAGCAAAAGAAGATAAATAGCAAATAAAGAGAGTATTATAAATCCAACCAATATTGGGATGTCCCTGGTCTAGTGGAGGTACTGGGTTAATGATATGTAGTGGTAAGGGAAAGTGTCTCTGAAAGGGAGTCTTTAAAATATCTGCCTGATGAGAAAGACTTGATTGTGAAGTGCCATTGGGATAGATGCCCTCAATAGAGGGGAAAAGCATAGGGGCAGGAAGAGTTTGAATGTGAGATGTGAGAAAGAAAGGATGCCAAAATGAAGAATAATAGATTTTTGGCCTAACTAAATGATGGAATACTGGTAT
>NW_011402423.1:0-647 GCF_000754665.1 Bison bison bison | reverse complement strand
AATCAAGAAACTGATGCAGCCACTATTGAAAAGAGTAAGCAGTTCTTTTATAATTTTTTTCTCCTAACGGTAATTGCTTTTCAAAATTTTGTTGCTTTCTTTCAAACCTCAACATGAATCAGCCATATGTATACATATATTCCTTCCTTTTGAACCACCTGCCCATTATCTCCTTCCCTCGTATAGAGTTTTTTAATACTCTAAAAATACAGTTACTATATGATCCAACAATAACACTACTGGGCATATATCCATTAAGATGAAAACTCCCATCAGAAAAAGTGATATGCACAACAGTGTTTATAGTAGCACAATGTACAGTAGCAAAGACATGCAAACGACCTTAAGGCACTTAAATATGTGAGTGGATAAAGACAGATATATTATGCATACAATGGAATATTATCCATAAGAAAGAACGAAATAATGCTATTTTTTCCAACATGGATGGACCTAGAGAAGATCATACTAAATAAGTCAGAGAAAGACATGAGGAGTTTAGGTGGGTTCAGCTCACCTTGACACATCCTTTGGACCTCAGTTGATGGGAGATCTTCATCTTTTCCTCCTGGGTATCTAGAGTCAGCTGTTCTAAGAATGATGCTAAAACTGAAACTCCAGTGCTCTACAGCCTTCCCAGTCACCTT
>NW_011402422.1:0-654 GCF_000754665.1 Bison bison bison | reverse complement strand
AGCTGATCCAGGGTATTCGAAGGAGAGATGGCCTAGGCGACTATTTATATGCTCATCAGAGATATCAAGAATAATAGTATGAGGATAGCTCAGTAGGAAAATTCGGTGGAGAAAAGAGACTGAGTAGCTTGGTTTACGCGGGAGACCAAGAAAATTTCAAGACAAGAAGTTTGCACCACTTACATAGGCCACAGGCGCCCTCTCAAAGAGCGGAAGGTGCCTCACCCTAGACACCTTCTCGAGTGGTCTTAGCAGCCCAGGCATAATTAGGAAGCGTGGTGGGTTCCGCGCTCCAGATGGAGATTCGGCTGGAAGTTAGAGGGAAGAATGACAAGGAACTTTATGAATTGGAGCTGTAAGGTAACTCTTTGACAGAGAGAGCTAGATGGTGGTGGGGGACAGCCCCCAGTGAAATCAGAGGTGAGAGCACAAAGCAATAAAGTAGGCAGACTCTGGTTATTTTGGGGGGCGGAGATGCTCGAGAATATCCGGGTGGACTCCTGAGGCTGGGTCCCGCATTTGCAGATGCCGAGCCTCCTTCCTCCTGACCTTTGTCCAGAGTGGAATGCCTCACCGGCTCCGGGCACATGGTCAGTGCATGCTCAGTCACGATATCAGTGCATGATCAGCCACGTGATCACTGACTGCACAGTC
>NW_011402421.1:0-537 GCF_000754665.1 Bison bison bison | reverse complement strand
AAACTCACTTATTCTGCAGCCTTGTTCATCTGAACCATCTCCACAGTCATCAAGTTGATCACACTGGAGATCCACAGGGATACATTTTTTATTACTGCAAGCAAACTCATCTTTTTTACAAGGTCTTGCTTTATATGTAAGCTTACCTATAGAGTTTTAAAAAAAATGATCAGTGTTTCACAGAATCAAACAAATTTACTGAGTCCATAACAGTTTTAAGATTTTTACTAAATGCTATGAAAAACATGGATCCATAATCCTTTATTTGAAGCTCTTGGGGCTAAATGAAAAAAATTCTGAAATTTTTGAACCTTAGAAATATAACATTATATTTGCCCTATAGTAAATAACTATATTTCCACATGAAAATGTTTGAATATTTACCAAAAATGAGATTCTTTTTTAAAGTAATATAAACTACCTCAGGTCAGGTCAAGTTAGGTTCTGTCACCAAATGATTTTGCTGAATATTTTAGTAAGGCATTTAGGTTTTGAAATTTTAATTTCTGAATTGTGTAAAGGGGACTGTATACACAC
>NW_011402420.1:0-615 GCF_000754665.1 Bison bison bison | reverse complement strand
ATCATGCACTGATCACGTGTTTCTCAGCCAGTGATCAGTGACTGACAGGCGCTGATCATGGGACTGTGCACGCACTGATCCCGTGGCTGATCAGGAACTGACTACCTGACTGATCATGCAGTGATCATGTGGCTGATCGTTCACTGATCACGTGTTTATCATGCGGTGATCACGTAACTGAGAGGCGCTGACCACGTGACTGTGCAGTCAGTGATCAAGTGGCTGATCATCCCCTGATATAGTGATTGAGCATGCACTGACCATGTGCCCAGAGCCGGTGAGGCATTCCACTCTGGACAAAGGTCATGAGGAAGGAGGCTCGGCATACGCAAATGTGGGACCGAGCCTGAGGAATCCACCCGGATATTCTCGAGCATCTCCCCCACAAAATAACCAGTGTCTGCCTACTTTATTGCTTTGTGCTCTCACCTCTGATTTCACTGGGGGCTGTCCCCCACCACCATCTCGCTCTCTCCGTCAAAGAGTTAACTTACAGCTCCAATTCATAAATTTCCATGTCATTCTTCCCTGTAACTTCCAGCCGAGTCTCCATCTGGAGCTCGGAACCCACCACGCTTACTAATTATGCCTGGGCTGCTAAGACCCACTCGAGAA
>NW_011402419.1:0-586 GCF_000754665.1 Bison bison bison | reverse complement strand
CATAGCAGTGGCCATGGGACTGAAAAAGATCGGTTTTCATTCCAACCCCAAAGAAACACAGTGCCCAATAATGCTCAGATTACCACACAATTACACTCATCTCACGTTCTAGTGAAGTAATGCTCAAAGTTCTCCAAGCCAGGTTTCATTAATACATGAACCGTGAACTTCCAGATGTTCAAACTAGTTTTAGAAAATGCAGAGGAACCAGAGATCCAAATGCCAACAATCTTGGATCATTGAAAAAGCAAGAAGGTTCCAGAAAATTAAAAACAAACAAACCAAAAAACACCTATTTCTGCTTTATTGACTATGCCAACGCTTGGATTGTGTGGATCACTATAAACTGTGGAAGATTCTGAAAGAGATGGAAATACCAGACCACCTGGCCTGCCTCTGGAGAAACCTATAAGCAAGTCAGGAAGCAACAATTAGAAATGGACATGGAACAACAGATGGGTTCCAAATAGAAAGAGGAGGACGTCAAGGTTGTATATTGACCACCCTTGCTTATTTGACATGAATGCAGAGTACGATCATGAGAAACTCTAGGCTGGAAGAAGCAGAAACTGGAGTCCAGATTGCC
>NW_011402418.1:0-742 GCF_000754665.1 Bison bison bison | reverse complement strand
GTCTCTCGAGGTCTTTCTCGGGTTGAGGCAGGACACCCTGGGGTCCCTCGACTTGTGCAGGTGACCTCAGGGGGCTTCTCATGGTGGCTCTGAGAAGTCAGGGAAACTGGAGGTGGGAGGGGCCTCTCGGCACTCCACTGGGTTTGGTGCATTGGAAGAGGGCCTCATCTCCAGTTGAGGCAGGAACCTCAGGGTTCCTCTGATTTCAGACTCCGATCCCAGGGTCCCTGCAGACTTGGGAAAGGAGAGTCAGGCCTCGTCTTGGGTTGAGGCATGGAACTCCGCTTGCCCTCGAGGAGTTCCCGGAGAGACAGGCCACTTGTCGAGCGGTATTTGGAACCTGGGGGTTTTTTCCCGACGATGCACGGGCGAGTCACTACCCTTCTTGTTGACTTCATTCACAGGGTGGAGTTCGAAGAGGTGTCCGGGCATCGTGTTCTTATCAAGAGGGGACCGGGTAATCGGGGTCCTTCGGAATGTGGAACCACCCACGAGGCCACGTCTGGAATGTCGTCGTGAGACCGGCCTCATCCTGAGGTGCGACCGGAACGTCGGGAACCCCTTCCAGACCAAGCAGAGGAATCGGCCCTCCTGTCCAGATCAGGAGGGTAGAAGAGGCTCAGAGGAAGTGGTGCCGGAAAACTTCGGTGTTCCTCTCGAGGGAGACCTGGATGTCGGGGCACTTTGTGTCGCATCAAGGGTGACAAGTACCGTTTCGAACTCCAATTCCTAAAGTGGGACT
>NW_011402417.1:0-677 GCF_000754665.1 Bison bison bison | reverse complement strand
GCTGCCCTTTCATGGCAGCATCTGTGGCTGTCCTGCTGAGGGGGCCTTTCCATGGGACCGTGTGCAGTACAAGTTTGGTGTTTTGGAACCGAATAATTAGAACGTGTAAAAATTGTAAATGATGTGGTGGTTTGAATTCAAACAAAACAAAACAAACAAAAAACCAAGCTCCAAGTTTTTTGCAAATTTAGGTTTTAATATTGAAGGCCTGTTTTCCTTTCACTGTGGCATTCTACGAAGAAATGTAGCGGGTTTTTTTTAATTCGTTTTTGTTTTCTTTTTTTAGAAAAGATTCCGAAAAATGAGGGAAACAGGAAACCCAGAGGTGCCCCTGTAGTTTGGCGAAGGCCTTAGGAGGTCACTTGGAAATGCTGCTGGCTGTGAGTGGGGAGGGGGCAGATGTGCACAGAGCTGTGCAGGCTTGTCCTTTGCATGGATGTTCTTTGTAGAAATCCACCTCGGAGCCATCTCCTGATGTGTAAGAATTTCCCAGACAAACCTTGAGCTAAGCAATGCGTTTTTTCCTTAGGAAATGTTGGTCTTCAGCGATGTTCAAAGCCTGTGTATTTCGGCTAGACTCTGGCTTCAGGTCGGTTCCCCCAAAAGGCTCAGAAGCGACCTGAACCAAACAGTAAGATTTCCTCTTACCTTGTTCTCCTCATCTATGTTAAGGAAAT
>NW_011402416.1:0-708 GCF_000754665.1 Bison bison bison | reverse complement strand
TTTTGTTCCATTGATCTATATTTCTGTCTTTGTGCCAGTACCATACTGTCTTGATGACTGTGGCTTTGTTGTAGAGCCTGAAGTCAGGCAGGTTGATTCCTCCAGTTCCATTCTTCTTTTCTCAAGACTGCTTTGGCTATTCGAGGTTTTTTGTATTTCCATACAAATTGTGAAATTATTTATTCTAGCTCTGTGAAAAATACCGTTGGTAGATTGATAGGGATTGCATCTAATCTATAGATTGCTTTGGGTAGTATACTCATTTCACTATATTGATTCTTCCGATCCAGGAGCATGGTATATTTCTCCATCTACTAGTTTCCTCTTTGCTTTCTTTCATCAGTGTTTTATAGTTTTCTATATATAGGTCTTTAGTTTCTTTAGGTAGATATATTCCTAAGTATTTTATTCTTTTCATTGCAATGGTGAATGGAATTGTTTCCTTAATTCTTTTTTTTTAAATTAATTTTATTCTATTCTCAAACTTTACATAATTGTATTAGTTCTGCCAAACATCAAAATGAATCCACCACGGGTATACATGTGTTCCCCATCCTGAACCCCCTTCCCTCCTCCCTCCCCACACCATCGCTCTGGGTCGTCCCAGTGCACCAGCCCCAAGCATCCAGTATCGTGCATTGAACCTGGACTGGCATCTCGTTTCATACATGATATTTTACATGTTTCAATGCCATTCTCCCAAATCTT
>NW_011402415.1:4795-5219 GCF_000754665.1 Bison bison bison | reverse complement strand
CGCGACTTGAGGGCCTTCGTCTCCTGTATGGCCTAGAGACCAATCTCTCGACCTCTCTCCAAACGCCTCAGGAGGCTTGACTCCCTTTAGTCCACCCAGTGAGCTCCAAGAGATACCCGTCGCGACTCGAGAGCAGAGCGGGGTTCTTTGCTTCCACTCGAGATGGATGCCTGTCTCCCCGGGTGCGTCTGGAATGCAACCCCGAGATCCCTTTCACCCCTGGAGAGGGACACTGGCTTCTGGACACAAGCCTAGATGAGGTCTATTGGCCCTGCAGTCACTCGAGAGCAATCCCCAGCTTTCCTTCGCAACTCGAATGGAAGATTGGACTTCCCTGGGCCAACACAAGAGGCATCCTGAATTCCCCGTCGTAATTCGAGAATCCTGCTACAACTCAAGAAAAACCACGTAGGTTCCCCCGTCA
>NW_011402415.1:0-655 GCF_000754665.1 Bison bison bison | reverse complement strand
CCTCTATGCATAACTTAAGGTATAAAAACTACTTTGAAAAATAAAGTGCGGCCTTGTTCACCGAAACTTGGTCTCACCACGTCGTTCTTTCTCTTACCTTCTGGCTGAATTATTCAGCCTTTCTCCACTGAATTTCCTCACTGAGCTATCCTCATTCTATTACACTTTACATCCTTAATTAACATTTAATTAAGCAGTTTTTTCCTGATCTTCGCCTACGCCGTCTCTCCTTCGAATACCCTGGATCAGCCGGGGCTGGTCCCCGGCACCCTACCATGGCTCGAGAGCAATGACGCGCTCGCCCTCGCCACTCGCATGTAGACCCGACTTCACTGTCGCCCCACTAGAGGCTCACTGACCTCGCCGTCGTACCTCGCGAGAAACCGCACACTGCGGCCGCCGCTCGAGAACAACCCCGAGCCTCCCCCGTCATCGCGACTTGAGGGCCTTCGTCTCCTGTATGGCCTAGAGACCAATCTCTCGACCTCTCTCCAAACGCCTCAGGAGGCTTGACTCCCTTTAGTCCACCCAGTGAGCTCCAAGAGATACCCGTCGCGACTCGAGAGCAGAGCGGGGTTCTTTGCTTCCACTCGAGATGGATGCCTGTCTCCCCGGGTGCGTCTGGAATGCAACCCCGAGATCCCTTTCGCCCCTG
>NW_011402414.1:0-907 GCF_000754665.1 Bison bison bison | reverse complement strand
ATATATAAGCAAATAACAGCATTTAGATTAAAAAAAAAAGTGAGATTATGAGACAATTCCTCAGGACTTTCACTAAGGTATGTTTCAGATTAAACTCTGAAATTCACATTATTATAAAAGGTATAAATAGCTAAAGAATTCTTGTTTTGACCATCTTCTTTAAATACGAAGTATCTTTTTTTCACATTTGTTTCCCTTAACCTTGCACCTGTTTCTGCCTCCTTTACTTCAGTGATTAAAATGTGAATAAATATTGAGATCTAATTATCTGTATAATAGTTTACAAACTCATCAAACAAGCTAACATAAGCTGTTAAACTTTATATAAACAGGGAAACAAACAGATTATCATTTAAATAGCAGCAAAATATTAACAGACCTCAAAAGAGATTTAATTTAACCTAATTTGTTACTGATTAGCCACGTACACATTTGCTGATGGCTTTCTCTAAATCCCTTAGCAGATAAATACATAATCAACCACATAACCCATTACCAGAGATAACCTGTAGCATTTTTTATTATCCATGTTTTCCAATTAAACCCGGGTTCTATACATTCCCTTCTACAATTCATTTGCAAATTAATAAACCAAAATAGTCCATATATTTATAAAGCAATGAAAACTGAAAAATCATATGTCAAAATGTCTTCAGTTTGGCCTGAGAGGAAGCAGCTGGTTTAAAATTCCCTCAGATGGAAGGGGGAGTTACCCACGGCTGCAATGAAACTGAGGAAGATAACATTAACAAAAATGTGTTGAACATCTACTAAGCACCAAGTTGTGGTAATTCTGCTTTCATAAAATAATTACTAGTCTCTTATACACAAGCCAACATGGGCACCTGAAACTTCATTCCTAGAAACAGAGGAGGAAACAAGGAATGTATGGAAATGTATACTCATT
>NW_011402413.1:0-539 GCF_000754665.1 Bison bison bison | reverse complement strand
CAGCACACACACACACACACACACACATACACACAAAAACCGCTTGCACAGTCACCACGGCACAGGGTTGAGAACGGCATACACACACTCACACACACAAATAAACATACACATAAATTTGTTGCATAATTGCCAGGGCACAGTGCTCAGAGAAGCTGTAACATACACACACATACACACAAACTGGTTGTACAGTCGCCAGGGTACACGGCTGAGAACAGCACACACACACACACAAAAACACACATGAACAAACCGGTTGCACAGTCTCCAGGGTGCAGGGCTTAAAACAGCACGTACTCACACACGCACATACACACACAAACCGCTTACACAGTCACCAGGGATAAGTCTGAGAATGGCATACACAGACACAAGAACACCCGGTTTCACAGTCGCTAGCACAGGGCTGAGATTGGCACACATACACACTCACACACACACATACACAAACACATAAACCGGTTGCGCACTCACCAAGGCACTGGGCTCAGAACAGCTCGAACACACACACACAGACACACTCAAACCTTTGCACA
>NW_011402412.1:0-520 GCF_000754665.1 Bison bison bison | reverse complement strand
CAGTACTTTACTAGCGTGTGAGATGAGTGCAATTGTGTGGTAGTTTGAGCATTTTTTGGCATTGCCTTCTTTGGGATTGGAATGAAAACTGACCTTTTCCAGTCCTGTGGCCACTGCTGAGTTTTCCAAATTTGCTTGCATATTGAGTGTAGCACTTTCACAGCATCATCTTTCAGGATTTGGACTAGCTCAATTGTAATTCTATCACCTCCACTAGCTTTGTTCATAGTGATGCTTTCTAAGGCCCACTTGACTTCACATTCCAGGATGTCTGGCTCTAGGTCAGTGATAACACCATCGTGATTATCTGGGTCGTGAAGATCTTTTTTGTATAGTTCTTCTGTGTATTCTTGCCATCTCTTCTTAATATCTTCTGCTTCTGTTAGGCCCATACCATTTCTGTCCTTTATCGAGCCCATCTTTGCATGAAATGTTCCTTTGGTAGCTCTGATTTTCTTGAAGAGATCTCTAGTCTTTCCCATTCTGTTGTTTTCCTCTATTTCTTTGCATTGATCGCTGA
>NW_011402411.1:0-665 GCF_000754665.1 Bison bison bison | reverse complement strand
TCAGTGCCTGCTCAGCCACGTCGATCCCTGACGGCGACAGTCACGTGATCAGCGCCTCTCAGTCACGTGATCACCGTATGTAAACACGTGATCAGTGAACGACCAGCCACGTGATCCCTGCATGCGCAGTCAGGTGGTCAGTTCCTGATCAGCCACCTGATCAGTGGGTGCACAGTCCCCTGATCAGCGCCTGTCAGTCACTGATCACTGCCTGATAAACACGTGATCAGTGCCCGAACAGCCACGTCATCAGTGCATGCGCAGTCACGTGATCAGTGCATGATAGCCACGTGATCAGTGCGTGCATAGTCCCATGATCAGGGCCTGTCAGTCACTGATCATTGCCTGATAAACACGTGATCAGTGCATGATGAGCCATGTGATCAGTGCCCGATCAGCCACGTCATCAGTGCATGCGCAGTCACGTCATCAGTGCATGCTCAGTCACGTGATCTGGACTTGATCAGCCACGTGATCAGTGCCTGCAGAGTCACGTGATCAGAGACGGCTGAGCTGCGTGATTCCTGCCGGCTCATCTGCATGACAATTGCCATCTGAGCTGCGTGATTCCTGTCGGCTCATCTGCTTGACAGTTGCCAGCTGAGCTGCGTGATTCCTGCCTGGTCACGTGCTTGATTATTGCCAGTTGAGCAGCATGATTCGTC
>NW_011402410.1:0-511 GCF_000754665.1 Bison bison bison | reverse complement strand
TCGTGACTGAGCATGCACTGATCATGTGCCGGGAGCCGGGAGGCATTCCACTCTGGACAAAGGTCATGAGGAAGGAGGCTCGGCATACGCAAATGCGGGATCGAGCCTCAGGAGTCCACCCGGATATTCTCGAGCATCTCCCCCCAAAAAAACCAGAGTCTGCCTACTGTATTGCTTTGTGCTCTCACCTCTGATTTCACTGGGGGCTGTCCCCCACCACCATCTCGCTCTCTCTGTCAAAGAGTTAACTTACAGCTCCAATTCATCAAGTTCCTTGTCATTCTCCCTTTAACTTCCAGCTGAGTCTCCATCTGGAGCGCGGAACCCTCCACGCTTACTAATTATGCCTGGGCTGCTAAGACCCACTCGAGAAGGTATCTAGGGTGAGGCACCTTTCGCTATTCGAGAGGGCGCCTGCGGCTTACGTAAGTGGTGCAAACTTCTTGTCTTGAAGTTTGATTGGTCTTCCACGTAAACCAAGCTACTCAGTTTCTTTTCTCCACCGAATTTT
>NW_011402409.1:0-755 GCF_000754665.1 Bison bison bison | reverse complement strand
CCATGATCAGTGAGCTCCGGGCAGTACTTTGGTCCCAGGTTTGGAGCCCAATGCCCGGAACGCGGGAGAGAAGAGGCTGGCTGCCGGCGGGTGCTTGCAAGCCTGTTACTGGGAAGGACCGAGTGAGCTTCCACACCGGCGGAGCTCCAGCTCTGCGCTCAGGCGCGATAGCACAGAGCCCCGGCCGAGAGGCTGCTCTGGGCTGGGCGAGCCTCCCCAAGCCCTGCCCAGCTTCTAGCGTTCGCGCCCGGGAAGGAGCAGGCTGCGGGAGTGTGGGAGACGTGACTGGTGCCTGACTGGTGCCTCAGCTCAGCTCTCGCCTCCCTTCGGACCTGGGAGCCAGGCGTCCTTGCAGAGGGCTTAGGGGCTGGGGGTGTGCACACTGCCAAAGCCTCCCACAGGGAGAGCTCTTTCCGAGGGAAAGGAAGCGCCCCAGGCTGCATTCCCAAGCTGGTGCTTCCCCGCCCTGACTAAGCGCCGCACGGAGGGAATCAGGGTCCCGGTGCCCCTGGCTTGGGGAGGCGGCTCCACAGCCAGAGTGTTGCTCCGTTTGTGCCCAGAAAGCGCCTGCCAGACCGGGCCTTCCCTGGAGCTGTCCTCCCGCCTAGAGGCAGGTGGATGTGCTGTGCGGGCTTCCCCTGTGCGTTTGGGCTCCCTAGCACAGCCGCAGCGCAGGGGAACCAGCCCATGATCAGTGAGCTCCGGGCAGTACTTTGGTCCCAGGTTTGGAGCCCAATGCCCGGAACGCGGGAGAG
>NW_011402408.1:0-708 GCF_000754665.1 Bison bison bison | reverse complement strand
TTAGTTTTGTCAAAACCTTTCTCTGCATTGATCAAGATTATCATATGCTTTTTATCTTTCAGTTTGTTAATATAGTGTATCACATTGATTGATTTGCAGATAGCGAAGAATCTTTGAATCCCTGGGATAAACCCCACTTCAACTTGGTGTATGATCCTTTTCATGTGTTTTTGTTTGGTTTTTGCTACAATTTTTCCCCAGGATTTTTGCATTGATGTTCATCAGTGATGTTAGCCTGTAATTTTCTTTTCTGTGTGGCATTTCTGTTTCCTTTTGGTTCATGGTGATGGTGGCCTCGCAGAATGAGTTGGGAATGCTCCTCCCTCCACATTTTTCTGGAACAGTTTGACCAGCATAGGTATTATCACATCTCTACCATTTGAAAGCATTCATCTGTGAAGTCCCGGGCATTTCTTTGTTGGAGACTTTTGATCCCAGTTAGTAGTGCTTGTGATTGATCTGTTCATAGTTAGAGCTTGTGACTGGTGTTGGTGCTTGACTTATTCATATTTTCTATTTCTTCCTGGTTCAGCCTTAGAAGATTGTACTTTTCTAAGAATTTGTCCTTTTGTTCCAGGTTATCCATTTTATTGTCATGCAGTTGTTCCTAGTTGTCTCTTATGATCCTTTCTCTTTCTGTGTTGTCTGTTGAAACGTCTCCTTTTTCATTTCAAGTTCATTTGAGTGGGCTGCCTTCTATGGGGTCAC
>NW_011402407.1:0-589 GCF_000754665.1 Bison bison bison | reverse complement strand
GTTTTTTCCTTAGGAAATATTGGTCTTCAGCGATGTTCAAAGCCTGTGTATTTCCGCTAGACTCTGGCTTCAGGTCGGTCCCCCAAAAGGCTCAGAAGCGACCTGAACCAAACAGTAAGTTTTCCTCTTACCTTGTTCTCCTCATCTATGTTAAGGAAATGACATATTTGCCTGGAAATCTGCCTTTCTTCAAGATTCATGTCAATCATTTTTTAGCCCGGGATGACTCACCTGCTGCCCATGTTATCTCAATGCATGTCGTGGGTGAGGGGGTCTGGTGTCATGCTCTGAGACACTGCCTTTGTTTCCTTAGCAGACTGCTAGTGGCTGCATCACCTCGGGCTAAAGACCCGCAGGGGGTACTCTTACTGCCCCCCCACCCCGCCCCAAGTCTATGTCAGCAGCTTTCTCGATCTCTTTTATCCTTTCATAACACTTGATGACACAAAAGCTCTGAGTGATCAAGTCATATCGAATCTTCATTTCAGATTGAAGATGCATTCCATGGTATTGCCATCTTAAGTCTTTCCATCGCTATGGAATATCTGTCCCTGTATTCAGGATCTTTTTCAGCCACGGTGTAGAATTC
>NW_011402406.1:0-555 GCF_000754665.1 Bison bison bison | reverse complement strand
AAAGACAGGGGAGGTCGACCCTCCCTGTCGAGATCAGGAGAGTAGAAAGGGACGTCAGAGGAAGTGGTGCCGATAAACCTCGGTGTTCCTCTCCAGGGAGACCGGGAGTGCCGGGGAACGTTCGTGGGGGCGCATCAAGGGTGCCAAGTACCGTTTCGACCTCCAATTCCTAACGTGGGACTTCTCCTGAGACGCTGTAGCGGGAAAGGGCTTCATCTTGCGATGACGGGGGAACCACGTGGTTTTTCTCGAGTTGCGGCGGGATTCTCGAGTTACGACGGGGAATTCAGGATGCCTCTTGTGTTGGCCCAGGGAAGTGCAATCTTCCATTCGAGTTGCGGAGGAAAGCTGGGGATTGCTCTCGAGTGACTGCAGGGCCCATAGACCTCATCTAGGCTTGTGTCCAGAAGCCAATGCTCCTCTCCAGGGGCGACCGGGATCTCGGGGTTGCATTCCAGACGCACCCGGGGAGAGAGGCATTCATCTCGAGTGGAAGCAAAGAAGCCCGCTCTGCTCTCGAGTCGCGACGGGTATCTCTTGGAGCTCACTGGGTGG
>NW_011402405.1:0-567 GCF_000754665.1 Bison bison bison | reverse complement strand
AGGGCGGCTGATCACGTGGCTATCATGCACTGATCACGTGCTTCAGGAGGCAATAATTCAAAGAGCTGAGCAGGCACTAATCACTTGGCTAAGAGGCACTATTCACGGAGAGGAGCAGGAAATCGTCAAGGAGCTGAGCAAACTGTAAAGAAGTGGTTAAGCAGACTCTAAACACGTGACGCAGCAGGCTCTACACCCGGGACTGAGCAGACACAATTTGGGCAGCTCAGCAGACACCAATGGTGCAGCTCAGCAGACACAAATGGTGCAGCTCAGCAGACACCAATCATGCAGCTCAGCAGGCAATACTCATGGAGCTGAGCAGGCAGGAACTCACACAGCTCAGCAGGCAAAGATCAAGGAGCTGAGCAGGCACGAATCTCGCAGTTCAGCTGGCAAAAATCAAGGAGACTGAGCAGACTAGCCATTAAGTGGCTAAGCAGACTCTAAACACGTGACTCAGCAGGCTTGACACCCGTGACTGAGCAGACACGAATCTTGCAGCCCAGCAGACAATACTCCTGGAACTGAGCAGGCAGGAATCACGCAGCTCAGCAGACAGTAATC
>NW_011402404.1:0-942 GCF_000754665.1 Bison bison bison | reverse complement strand
ATTCACATTGGCCAACAAACAGAAGCAATCTAAGTGTCCATGGCAGCCCACTCCATAAACAAACTGTGGTAGACACGCAATGGAATATGATTCAGCCCTTCAAAGTCAGTAATTCTGACAACGCTACAATGTCGATGAACCTTATGGTCATTATAGTAAGTGAAATAAACCAGACCAAAAAAGGACAAACATTCTGTGATTCCACTAGTATGAGATATCCAAACAAGTCAAATCCAAAGCCAGAAAAAGCAGAAAGTGATCAAAGACAGTTCATGTTTCATGGACCCCAGTTTCCCTTGGGGAAACTGACTTCCTATGATATCGCCAAAACCAATTATACAAATAACTGGAAGCCATATCCAATCAAATGAATGTAGACATAATTTTACAGTTTACACCAACCTCATTCAAACTTCTCAATAAACAAAAGGCAAAACTGTATCTATGGTACCTCAGCTTTGATTAAAACTGTATCTACAGTACCTCTAGTTTTGTTAATCAAATTTAACAAAAAAAACTAAAGTCTATCCAAAAAGGATATAAATATATATAACATGAACTTTAAAAAATTAGAAATTTAAACTGTGAAAAACCTTATTCACAAAACTTAAACACAAGCCACAGAAAAAATATATTTACAAAATACATATCTGATAAAGGATTGTACTACAACTATACCAAAAAATCTAAAACAAACAATCTCATTAAAAATGTATAAATCTAAACACCGGGCCTATGAAAATATAAAGATAGTAGATAAGCATATCAAAATACTCAAATTCACATATCATTAGGAAAGTACAAGCTAAAACAACACTGAAGTAACACTGCACACCTATTAGATCCAGTAAACTCATAAAGGGTGGGGCAGGGCTTCTCTGGTGGCTCAGTGGTAAAGAATCTGCCTGACGATGCAAGACACGCTAGTTCGATCTCTTACCC
>NW_011402403.1:0-616 GCF_000754665.1 Bison bison bison | reverse complement strand
ATAAGACCTACAAGACCTTTTAGAACTAACACCAAAAAAAGATGTCCTTTTCATTATAGGGGACTGGAATGCAAAAGTAGGAAGTCAAGAAACACCTGGAGTAACAGGCAAATTTGGCCTTGGAATACGGAATGAAGCAGGGCAAAGACTAATAGAGTTTTGCCAAAAAAATGCACTGGTCATAGCAAACACCCTCTTCCAACAACACAAGAGAAGACTCTACACATGGACATCACCAGAGGGTCAACACCGAATCAGATTGATTACATTCTTTGCAATGAAAGATGGAGAAGCTCTATACAGTCAACAAAAACAAGACAAGGAGCTGACTATGGCTCAGATCATGAACTCCTTATTACCAAATTCAGACTTAAATTGAAGAAAGTAGGAAACCACTAGACCCTTCAGGTATGACCTAAATCAAATCCCTTATAATTATACAGTGGAAGTGAAAAATAGATTTAAGGGACTAGATCTGATAGATAGAGTGCCTGATGAACTATGGACTGAGGTTTGTGACATTGTACAGGAGACAGGGATCAAGACCATCCCCATGGAAAAGAAATGCAAAAAAGCAAAATGGTTGTCTGGGAAGGCCTTACAAATAGCTGTGAAA
>NW_011402402.1:0-861 GCF_000754665.1 Bison bison bison | reverse complement strand
CTCTCGAGTCGATGTAGGGGAACCTGGCCTCGAGACGTGTTGAAAAGGTCTCTCGAGGCTTTCTCGGGTTGAGGCAGGAAACCCTGGTTCCCTCGACTTGTGCAGGTGACCTCAGGGGGAGTTCTCATGGTGGCTCTGAGAAGTCAGGGAAACTGGAGGTGGGGGGGGGCCGTCTCGGGACTGCACGTGGTTTGGTGCATTGGAAGAGGGCCTCATCTCCAGTTGAGGCAGGAACCTCAGGGTTCCTCTGATTTCAGACTCCGATCGCAGGGTCCCTGCAGACTGGGGACAGGAGAGTCAGGCCTCGTCTTGGGTTGAGGCATGGAACTCCGCTTGCCTCTCGAGGTGTCCCCGGGGAGAGAGGCCACTTGTCGAGCGGTATTTGGAACCTGGGGGTCTTTTCCGGACGATGCACGGGCGAGCACTGCCCTTTCGTGTTGACTTCATTCACAGGGTGGAGTTCGGAGAGGTGTCCGGGCATCGGGTTCTTACCAAGAGGGGACCGGGAAATCGGGGTGCTTCGCAATGTGGAAGCACCCACGAGGCCACGTCTGGAATGTCGTCGTGAGACCGGCCTCATCCTGAGGTGCGACCGGAAGGTCGGGAACCCCTTCCAGACAAAGCAGGGGAGTCGACCCTCCTGTCGAGATCAGGAGGTTAGAAGGGGCTCAGAGGAAGTGGTGCCGGAAAACGTCGGTGTTCCTCTCCAGGGAGACCGGGATGCCGCGGAACTTTGTGGGAGCGCATCAAGGGTGCCAAGTACCGTTTCGACCTCCAATTCCTAACGTGGGACTTCTCCTGAGACGCTGTAGTGGGAAAGGGCTTCATCTTGCGATGACGGGGGAACCACGTGGTTTTTCT
>NW_011402401.1:0-732 GCF_000754665.1 Bison bison bison | reverse complement strand
CTTTGAGTATTGCCTCCTGAGGTCCCTGTTCGGTCGCCACCTGCCGGGGACCAGCCCCAACTGATCCAGGGTATTCGAAGGAGAGATGGCCTAGGCGACTATTTCTATGCTAATCAGAGATGTCAAGAATAATAGTATGAGGAGAGCTCAGTAGGAAAATTCGGTGGAGAAAAGAGACTGAGTAGCTTGTTTTACACGGAAGACCAATCAAACTTCAAGACAAGAAGTTTGCACCACTTACGTTGGCCGCAGGCGCCCTCTCGAATAGCGAAAGGTGCCTCACCCTAGACACCTTCCTGAGTGGGTCTTAGCAGCCCAGGCATAATTAGTAAGCGTGGTGGGTTCCGCGCTCCAGATGGAGACTCAGCTGGAAGTTAAAGGGAAGAATGACAAGGAACTTTATGAATTGGAGCTGTAAGTTAACTCTTTGACAGAGAGAGCGAGATGGTGGTGGGGGACAGCCCCCAGTGAAATCAGAGGTGAGAGCACAAAGCAATACAGTAGGCAGACTCCGGTTTTTTTGGGGGGAGATGCTCGAGAATATCCGGGTGGAATCCTGAGGCTCGATCCCGCATTTGCGTATGCCGAGCCTCCTTCCTCATGACCTTTGTCCAGAGTGGAATGCCTCCCGGCTCCCGGCACATGATCAGTGCATGCTCAGTCACGATATCAGTGCCTGCTCAGCCACGTGATCACTGACGGCACAGTCACATGATCAGCGCCTCTCAGTCC
>NW_011402400.1:0-773 GCF_000754665.1 Bison bison bison | reverse complement strand
TCTTCAGTTTAAAATTCCAAAACAACATCCAGGTAGTGGAGTTTTACAATATGATAATTGAATTTAAAGAAGTGGAAGACATTAGGATTGAAAGGTATAACAAGTTACTATGGTGGACTTGGATTTAAGAAGTATAAATATTGGGATGATAATTAAAACTATTGTAGCCTAACAGAGGGAGTATATAACAAAACAGATATGCCAAAGACAAATTCTTGGGGAATATCTGAATTTGGAGGATGGGAGAGGGAATGAGAGAGGAACCTGAAAGTGGGTTAAGGTAAATGGTAGTACTGAAACAGAGATAGCAGACAACTGTCAAGAATTTCTTAAATCATGAAAAAAAAGAAACACTACAGTAACTTTGGAGATAAAAAAGTATGAAGGAGCTTTTTTTAAAAAAACTTTTCTTTATTTTTTCACTATATGATAGGGATGTAGGCATATTTTTAATGTTATAAAATAATAAATTGGTAATGAGAATATTAAAAATGCAAAGAGAGAAATAAGAGAGAATTGGTAGAGCAAGATCTTAGAAGTGGGTGAAATTAAGAGCACAGTCAAAGTGCCTTGATTTAACAAATGATTAGTTTCATTTTCTGAGACAAAAAGATTACAAGTAAAGATACATGTGGATAAGAGAGAAATGCAGACACTCCTGTTGAGTGGAATTGCTAACTAAGATAGGAAGAATTTGGGGACATATTAAGAGAAGATGGAGTTGGACAGTCATCAGGTATTATATAGAGTAGAAAAGATCTGTAAGAGGCATT
>NW_011402399.1:0-631 GCF_000754665.1 Bison bison bison | reverse complement strand
CTGAGCTGCGTGATTCCTGTCGGCTCATCTGCTTGACAATTGCCAGCTGAGCTGCGTGATTCCTGCCTGGTCACGTGCTTGATTATTGCCAGTTGAGCAGCATGATTCGTCACTGCTCAGCTCCATGCTTATTGCCTGCTGATTGTGTGGTTCGTGTCTGCTCAGCTCTTTGAGTATTGCCTCCTGAGGTCCCTGTTTGGTCGCCACCTGCCGGGGACCAGCCCCAACTGATCCAGGGTATTCGAAGGAGAGATGGCCTAGGCGACTATTTATATGCTAATCCGAAATGTGAAGAATAATAGTATGAGGAGAGCTCAGTAGGAAAATTCGGTGGAGAAAAGAGACTGAGTAGCTTGGTTTACGCGGAAGACCAATCAAACTTCAAGACAAGAAGTTTGCACCACTTACGTAGGCCGCAGGCGCCCTCTCGAATAGCGAAAGGTGCCTCACCCTAGACACCTTCTCGAGTGGGTCTTAGCAGCCCAGGCATAATTAGGAAGCGTGGTGGGTTCCGCGCTCCAGATGGAGACTCAGCTGGAAGTTAAAGGGAAATGACAAGGACTTTATGAATTGGAGCTGTAAGTTAACTCTTTGACAGAGAGAGCGAGATGGTGGTGGGGGACGAGCCCCC
>NW_011402398.1:0-635 GCF_000754665.1 Bison bison bison | reverse complement strand
TATGGGGTCGCACAGAGTCGGACACAACTGAAGAGACTTAGCAGTGGTAGCAGCAGACTCGTTCAGTGCAGTGACCGAGATGTTGGCTCAGGAGTGTTTGTCAGGTCTTGAACAAGTGTAGGACCCAGCCTAGTTCATTGTAGTAAGTGATATGTGGGCTCAGGAGTATTTGTCGTGGCTTGAACATGGGCAAGAACCCATCTGCTTCAGTGCAGGGACTGACATGTGGGTTCCAGAGTATTTGTCAGGGTCTTGAAAAAGGGTAGGGCCCAGGCGGCTTCAGTGCAGGGAGTGATATGTGGGATCAGAGGTGTTTCCTGGGGGGCAGAGAGTTGAACAAGGGGAGGACACACCTTAGTTCAGGGGCAGGGAGCTAGGTGTCGGCTCAGGATTGTTTGCCAGGGGGCTTGAACATGGACAGTGCATGGACAGAGATGTTGGCTCTGGAATGTTTGTCGGGAGTTTGAACAGGGGCAGGACCCAGCCTAGTTCAGTGCAGGGACTGAGATGCAGGCTCAGGAGTGTTTGTCAGGGTCTTCAACAAGGGCAGGACCCAGACTGCTTTTGTGCAGGGACCGAGATGTGGGTTCAGGAGTATGTGTTGGGGGATCTAACAAGGGCATGATCTAGACTGG
>NW_011402397.1:4898-5335 GCF_000754665.1 Bison bison bison | reverse complement strand
ACCCCGTGGAGTCCCGAGAGGCCCCTCCCACCTCCAGTTTCCCTGACTTCTCAGAGCCACCATGAGAAGCCCCCTGAGGTCACCTGCACAAGTCGAGGGAAGCCAGGGTTTCCTGCCTCCACCCGAGAAAGACCTCGAGAAACCTTCTTCAACACGTCTCGAGGCCAGATTCCCCTCCCATGACTCGAGAGCAATGACGCGCTCCCCCTCGCCACTCGCATGGAGACCCGACTTCCCTGGCGCCCCACGAGAGGCTCACTGACCTCGCCGTCGTACCTCGTGAGAAACCGCACCCTGGGGCCGCCGCTCGAGAACCACCCCGAGACCTCCCCCGTCATCGCGGAGATGAGGGCCTTCGTCTCCTGCATGGCCTAGAGGCCAATCTCGCGACCTCTCTCCAAACGCCTCACGGAGGCTTGACTCCCTTTAGTCCACCC
>NW_011402397.1:0-539 GCF_000754665.1 Bison bison bison | reverse complement strand
GACATTCCAGACGTGGCCTCGTGGGTGCTTCCACGTTGCGAAGCACCCCGATTTCCCGGTCCCCTCTTGATAAGAACCCGATGCCCGGACACCTCTCCGAACTCCACCCTGTGAATGAAGTCAACACGAAGGGGCAGTGAATCGCCCGTGCGTCGTCCGGAAAAACCCCCAGGTTCCAAATACAGCTCGACAAGTGGCCTGTGTCCCCGGGGACACCTCGAGAGGCAAGCGGAGTTCCATGCCTCAACCCAAGACGAGGCCTGACTCTCCTGTCCCCAGTCTGCAGGGACCCTGCGATCGGAGTCTGAAATCAGAGGAACCCTGAGGTTCCTGCCTCAGCTGGAGATGAGGCCCTCTTCCAATGCACCAAACCCCGTGGAGTCCCGAGAGGCCCCTCCACCTCCAGTTTCCCCTGACTTCTCAGAGCCACCATGAGAAGCCCCCTGAGGTCACCTGCACAAGTCGAGGGAAGCCAGGGTTTCCGGCCTCCACCCGAGAAAGACCTCGAGAGACCTTCTTCAACACGTCTCGAGGCCAGA
>NW_011402396.1:0-658 GCF_000754665.1 Bison bison bison | reverse complement strand
GCTGTGTTCACCACTTGGGTATATGGTCACTGAAAGTGTCTACAAGCTTCACCAAGTTGGAGATGTGTTTTGTGGCTGACATTTTTACTTAAAATTAATCACAGGATGCACTTGGAGAGCGCAGGTCTAGAAATGGAACATTAACAGAGGATAGTCAAACCACAAACATGTCTGGTCGGTTCTGTTCACAATGTTGCCACATAGCCTGAAAAATAACATTATTACCAGCAAAAGTATTGTCTTGTCTATAATATTCAGTTCATCCCCTGAACATACTCTTTGAGCACACATGGGGAGAGAGGTATCCTGTCCTCTTTACCTTGGAGATGTATGAATCCTTTTCCTTATTTTCTTTTTTAACAAATGAGCTAAAAATGAATTTGAACCATTTGCCAACTTTTGAAATTTTGATTAAAAAATTTTTTTTCTTCTGATATATTTGAACTAATAGAATCACTTTTAATTCCCTTCTCCCATGCCCGGCCAGAAATACATATTCAAATCTTTGAGTTCTTCTTGTGGACAGCCTCTTCCAAGATCGTTTTTTGGTGTGAAAGGTATTATTCTAGCAACAACCATGTAATAGCAGCTTAGTTTCTTTGTGAATTGAATTGTTAAGCTGCACAAATCCATCATTTTTTTGTGCCAACTGAAGATT
>NW_011402395.1:0-591 GCF_000754665.1 Bison bison bison | reverse complement strand
ACTTTCAGTTATTCTGCTCAGACTGTGACTTTGACAACAGGCTAAAGCAAAGCTGCACAAGTCTGGATAATAAGCTATGCCTTATAAACTTCTACAGCATACTCCTCCTCAGAACAGCCCTCATTCTACAATATAATTGAGTGTATTAGAGGTTGGTATACTCTTAAGTTCTTGTTGACAAAGAGACCCCCAAATCGGGGTTTTAAAAAAGACTGAGGAGTATTTCTGTTTCATATACAAAGTCAGAGATGAACAGACCAGGGCTGGTAGGGCAGCTCTGCCCACCTCACTACATGATTTCCAACTCTGGGCCCAAAATGGTTGCTTTAGGTCCCACCATCATGACCATGCTCCTGCTGGAGGGAAGGGGAAAGAGCAGGAGGAGAGAGGAAGACCAGTCCTCCTAGAAGTATGACCTGGAAGTGGCAAGCCTCATGGAGGGAAGGGGAAAGAGCAGGAGGAGAGAGGAAGACCAGTCCTCCTAGAAGTATGACCTGGAAGTGGCAAGCCTCACTTCTGTTCACTTCCCATTGACCAGAGCTTAGCCCTGGGCAAGACCTAGCTGCAAGGAAGGCTGAGAAATGTGGTCTC
>NW_011402394.1:0-680 GCF_000754665.1 Bison bison bison | reverse complement strand
CCTCCCCAGACAGCCATTTTGCTTTGTGGCATTTCTTTTCCATGGGGATGGTCTTGATCCCTGTCTCCTGTTCAATGTCACGAACCTCATTCCACAGTTCACACGGACAGCACGTAGCGCGCCCAGAACACACAACAGGATCCTCCTGAACCCAGAACGGCGATTGTTATGGATCCACGTGGAGGGCGTCGATATCCCCACCTGATGCGTGACTAGGAGTCACACAGACTCGATGGGTTTGAGCTTGGATGGGGGTGCCCTATCCGGAGAGATCACGTGGGTCAGAAAGCACACACGGAACAGAACACAACCAAAGACCACAGCCAAGTCGAGGGAGGGCTGAACCCGAGGACCTCACCGGTCCCGTGGCATCACGTGCCGTACACGGCCTCTCTCGATGGCCGAGAGGGACGTGGAATGTATGTGTCCCCGTATTGGTGTGTCGTGCCCGAAACCACGCCACGGAGAGGGATCGTGTCTGATGCTCGTCATCGCTACAAAAGATACATACACCGGGTCTCTTTAGAAAACGATGGAAGGATATCTTTGAATGCCAAAGGGTGTGACGTGGGAAAGACACATCCAAGTGGAATCAGCGTGGCCGAGAGAGCTCCCCCAAATAGAGAGGGGAGGCCATCGAGGAAGAGGTCCGTGTGTCTCGGTCTGGATGGAATGTCCAC
>NW_011402393.1:0-621 GCF_000754665.1 Bison bison bison | reverse complement strand
CTTACCAAGAGGGGACCGGGAAATCGGGGTGCTTCGCAATGTGGAAGCACCCACGAGGCCACGTCTGGAATGTCGTCGTGAGACCGGCCTCATCCTGAGGTGCGACCGGAAGGTCGGGAACCCCTTCCAGACAAAGCAGGGGAGTCGACTCTCCTGTGGAAATCAGGAGGGTAGAAGGGGCTCAGAGGAAGTGGTGCCGGAAAACCTCGGTGTTCCTCTCCAGTGAGACCGGGATGCCGGGGAACTTTGTGGGGGCGCATCAAGGGTGCCAAGTACCGTATCGACCTCCAATTCCTAAAGTGGGACTTCTCCTGAGACGCTGTAGCGGGACAGGGCTTCATCTTGCGATGACGGGGGAACCACGTGGTTTTTCTCGAGTTGCGGCGGGATTCTCGAGTTACGACGGGGAATTCGGGATGCCTCTTGTGTTGGCCCAGGGAAGTCCAATCTTCCATTCGAGTTGCGAAGGAAAGCTGGGGATTGCTCTCGAGTGACTGCAGGGCCAATAGACCTCATCTAGGCTTGTGTCCAGAAGCCAATGTTCCTCTCCAGGGGCGACCGGGATCTCGGGGTTGCATTCCAGACGCACCCGGGGAGACAGGCATTCATCTCGAGTGGAAG
>NW_011402392.1:0-627 GCF_000754665.1 Bison bison bison | reverse complement strand
TTGGAAACGAAAGAAGTAAAACTCTCACTATTTGCAGATGACATGATCCTCTACATAGAAAACCCTAAAGACTCCACCAGGAAATTACTAGAACTAATCAATGATTACAGTAAAGTTGCAGGATATAAAATCAACACACAGAAATCCCTTGCATTCCTATACACTAATAATGACAAAACAGAAAGAGAAATTAAGGAAACAATTCCATTCACCACTGCAATGGAAAAAGTAAAATACTTAGGAATATATCTACCTAGAGAAACTAAAGACCTATACATAGAGAACTGTAAAACACTGGTGAAAGAAATCAAAGAGGACACTAATAGATGGAGATATATACCATGTTCATGGATTGGAAGAATCAATATAGTGAAAATGAGTATACTACCTAATTGTTATTATTACTTTTTCCTTCTTCTAACCCTGGGATTCTTCACTTCTTTTTCTAGTTGATTTAGGTGTAAAGTTAGGTCATTTATTTGAGGTTTCTCTTGTTTCTTAGGGTAAGTTTGTATTTCTATGAACCTTCCCCTTCAGATCAGATCAGATCAGATCAGTCACTGAGTCATGTCCAACTCTTGGCGACTCTATGAATCGCAGGACGCCAGGTCTTCCTGTCCATCACCA
>NW_011402391.1:0-851 GCF_000754665.1 Bison bison bison | reverse complement strand
TTTTAGAAAAGATTCCGAAAATGAGGGAAACAGGAAGCCCAGAGGTGCCCCTGTAGTTTGGCGAAGGCCTTAGGAGGTCACTTGGAAATGCTGCTGGCTGTGAGGTGGGGAGGGGGCAGATGTGCACAGAGCTGTGTAGGCTTGTCCTTTGCATGGATGTTCTTTGTAGAAATCCACCTCGGAGCCATCTCCTGATGTGTAAGAATTTCCCAGACAAACCTTGAGCTAAGCAATGCGTTTTTTCCTTAGGAAATGTTGGTCTTCAGCGATGTTCAAAGCCTGTGTATTTCGGCTAGACTCTGGCTTCAGGTCGGTTCCCCCAAAAGGCTCAGAAGCGACCTGAACCAAACAGTAAGTTTCCTCTTACCTTGTTCTCTCATCTATGTGAAGAGTATACTTTAAGAGTATCCTGGCACATACATGTACTGCCTCACCCTAACCTCAGTCATGTGTTCCAAGAACTTTCTGTCCGTTTGATTTATTTGTTTTGGGTAACATTGAATCGTTTTGACTATGCTGGGTCTTTGCTGCTCGCTGGAAGTTGCTAGGACCTCTGGACTGCAGTCTCCCATCTCTTGCTGACCTCTTGTTGACCTCTGCAGAATCCTGGTTGGTGCGAGCTTGTTAGTTCCTTGTTCCTTACCCGGACCTCCTGTGGTAAAGTGTTTTCTCTCCTCTGCGGCCTGGTAAGGGTAGGTGGTCATTGGCATCCCAAAGGTGGCTAGAAGTCAATGATTTAGGCAGGCTTGTGAATAGATATGGGAGAAGGCAATGGCACCCCACTCCAGTACTCTTGCCTGGAAAATCTCATGGACGGAAGAGCCTGGTAGGCTGCAGTCCATGGGGTCGCT
>NW_011402390.1:0-732 GCF_000754665.1 Bison bison bison | reverse complement strand
GTAGGTTAACACTGTCACACCCAGGAATTATTAACTGGAACTGTAAGCTAACTCTTTTTTCTAGAGAGAGGTAGTGGGGGAGAGCCCCCCGTAAACGTCAGAGGTTTAGGTGAAAGCACAAGCAGAAGTAGGCAGACTCTGTTTTGGGGGTATATGCTCGAGAATTTCCAGGGGGACTCCTGAAGCTCGATCCCGCCTTTGCGTATGCCGAGCCTCCTTCCTCATGACCTTTGTCATGGGCGGAGTTCCTCACTGGCTCCCAGCAGTGATAGAATTCCAGTTGAGCTATTCCAGATCCTGAAAGATGATGCTGTGGAAAGTGCTGCACTCAATAGGCAATATGCAATATGCACTCAATATGCAATATGCCGGCTCACGGAAGTAGGGGAAGTCTGGCCTCGAGCCGTGTTGAAGAAGGTCTCTCGAGGTCTTTCTCGGGTTGAGGCAGGACACCCTGGGGTCCGTCGACTTGTGCAGGTGACCTCAGGGGGCTTCTCATGGTGGCTCTGAGAAGTCAGGGAAACTGGAGGTGGGAGGGGCCTCTCGGGACTCCACTGGGTTTGGTGCATTGGAAGAGGGCCTCGTCTCCAGTTGAGGCAGGAACCTCAGGGTTCCTGTGACTTCAGACTCCGATCGCAAGGTCCCTGCAGACTTGGGACAGGAGAGTCAGGCCTCGTCTTGGGTTGAGGCATGGAACTCCGCTTGCCTCTCGAGGTGTTCCCGGGGAGACAG
>NW_011402389.1:0-551 GCF_000754665.1 Bison bison bison | reverse complement strand
AGTGGGGAAAACCACTAGATCATTCAGGTATGACCTAAATAAAATCCCTTATGATTATACAGTGGAAGTGAGAAATATATTTAAGAGACTAGATCTGATAAAGTGCCTGATGAACTATGCACGGAAGTTCATGACATTGTACAGGAGACAGAGTTCAAGACCATCCCCAAGAAAAAAAAATGCAAAAAAGCAAAATGGCTGTCTGAGGAGGCCTTACAAATAGCTATAAAAGAAAAGAAGCAAAAAGCAAAGGAGAAAAGGAAAGATACACCCATTTGAATGCAGAGTTCCAAAGAATAGCAAGGAGAGATAAGAAAGCATTCCTCAGTGATCAATTAAAAAAAATAGAGGAAAACAATAGAATGGGAAAGACTAGAGATCTCTTCAAGAACATTTGAGATACCAAGGGAACATTTCATGCAAAGATGGGCTCGATAAAGGACAGAAATGATAGGGACCTAACAGAAGCAGAAGATATTAAGAAGAGGTGGCAAGAATACACAGAAGAACTATACAAAAAAGATCTTCATGACCCAGATAATCACAATGAT
>NW_011402388.1:0-596 GCF_000754665.1 Bison bison bison | reverse complement strand
AG
The DNA here is from genome assembly GCF_000754665.1 of Bison bison bison. Lineage (NCBI taxonomy): Eukaryota > Metazoa > Chordata > Mammalia > Artiodactyla > Bovidae > Bison > Bison bison. The sequence goes on along the minus strand of NW_011402388.1, from coordinate 594 downwards.
CGAGCAGAGGCTCATCTCTAGTTGCAGTGCACAGGCTTCTCATTGTGGTGGCTTCTCTTGCGGAGCACAGGCTCTAAGGTGCTCGGGCTTCAGTAGTTGAATCACATGGGCTCAGTAGTTGCGACTCCCAGGTTCTAGAGCACAGGCTCAACGGTTGTGGTACATGGGCTTAGTTGTTCCATGGTAGGTGGGATCTTCCCAGATCAGGGATGGAACCTGTGTCTCCTGCATTGGCAGGTGGATTCTTTACCACTGAGTCACTAGAGGAGCCCTACCAGTGGGCTTTTAGTTTCTCTCTAAGGCAGAGGTCCCCAATCTCTGGGATCTAATGCCTGATGATCTGAGGTGGAGCTGATGTAATAATAATAGAAATCAAGTGCAGGATAAATGTAATGCACTTGAATCACCTCATGGGACACTACAGCTTTCACGGAGGTCCGTGCATGTTGCATGGGAGCACTGTGGAGACAGCATTTTTAAATCTGCCAGGAGGAGCAAGACCTGAGGCGGGGCCAAGGCAGGGAGACACTGGGCTACGAATCAGGCTTGATTCTAGTTTCTGCTCAGTCCTCAGCTCACTGTGTGACCTTGGAC
>NW_011402387.1:0-587 GCF_000754665.1 Bison bison bison | reverse complement strand
CTTTTTCCAGCCCTTCACTTTCAGTCTGTATGTGTCCCCTGTTTTGAGGTGGGTCTCCTGTAGACAACATATGTAGGGGTCTTGTTTTTGTATCCATTCAGCCAGTCTTTGTCTTTTGGTTGGGGCATTCAACCCATTTACATTTAAGGTAATTACTGATAAGTATGGTCCCGTTGCCATTTACTTTATTGTTTTGGGTTCGAATTTATACATCATTTTTGTGTTTCCTGTCTAAAGAATATCCTTTAGTATTTGTTGGAGAGCTGGTTTGGTGGTGCAGAATTCTCTCAGCTTTTGCTTGTCTGAGAAGCTTTTGATTTCTCCTTCATACTTGAATGAAATCCCTGCTGGGTACAATAATCTGGGCTGTAGGTTATTTTCTTTCCTCATTTTAAGTGTGTCTTGCCATTCCCTTCTGGCTTGAAGAGTTTCTATTGAAAGATCAGCTCTTATCCTTATGGGAATTCCCTTGTGTGTTATTTGTTGTTTTTCCCTTGCTGCTTTTAATATTTGTTCTTTGTGTTTGATCTTTGTTAATTTGATTAATATTTGTCTTGGGGTGTTTCGCCTTGGGTTTATCCTGTTTG
>NW_011402386.1:0-736 GCF_000754665.1 Bison bison bison | reverse complement strand
GTTGAGATTCCATCATAAGAAGACATACACTTTCCACACAATGTATGTTTGGTTTTTGCGTTCAGGCACCTGAGAGAATACTAGATTAATAATGCCTGTCATTTTCGGTAACTTCAGTTTCCACTGTGTAATATAAAACCAATTCGAATAGGATTTTTAGTCATTCTTTTCATTACTTATTAGACTTTCACTTAGTGAGACATAGTGTGTATATGAGTATGTCAGCTTATGTCTCAGTTTCCCCCAAATACATGATATTATACTTTCAACTTAAGAATTAAAGTGTTAGGAGAAGCACACTGATTGAAACCACCCACCCTGGCCAGGCACCATAGTAACCATTTGCATGAGTTGTTTCACGACAGGAGGTCCTGGTAAGGAACACAGAACTAATAAGCCTCCAACAACCGGAAGAGTTCAGGGAAGGTCAAAATGAGACACCACATGTCCGACCACCCCCCAGAATCCTTCTCTCTGGCATTCATCTTGGCTGAACAAGGCATGAACCACCAGGAAGGACTCTTAAGTCAGAATGATTGGCTAAAGACAACCGGGAAACTAATCCCATCACCATAAAACCTGCAAGCCACATGGCAGAGCTGTTCTCCTGGCTTCCCTTACCCTACTGCTCTCCACCCGGGTGCCCTTTCCCAATAAAATCTCTTGCTTTGTCAGCACATGTGTCTCCTCAGACAATTCATTTCCAAGTGTTAGACAAGAGCCCAGTTTCAGGCCC
>NW_011402385.1:0-783 GCF_000754665.1 Bison bison bison | reverse complement strand
GTTTATCATACGGTGATCACGTGACTGAGAGGCGCTGATCACGTGACTGTGCTGTCAGTGATCACGTGGCTGAGCAGGCACTGATATCGTGACTGAGCATGCACTGATCATGTGCCGGGAGCCGGGGAGGCATTCCACTCTGGACAAAGGTCATGAGGAAGGAGGCTCGGCATACGCAAATGCGGGATCGAGCCTCAGGAGTCCACCCGGAGATTCTCGAGTATCTCCCCCCCAAAAAAAACGGAGTCTGCCTACTGTATTGTTTTGTGCTCTCACCTCTGATTTCACAGGGGTCTGTCCCCCACCACCATCTCGCTCTCTCTGTCAAAGAGTCAACTTACAGCTCCAATTCATAAAGTTCCTTGTCATTCTTCCCTTTAACTTCCAGCTGAGTCTCCATCTGGAGTGCGGAACCGACCACGCTTACTAATTATGCCTGGGCTGCTAAGACCCACTCGAGAAGGTGTCTAGGGTGAGGCACCTTTCGCTATTCGAGAGGGCGCCTGCGGCCTACGTAAGTGGTGCAAACTTCTTGTCTTGAAGTTTGATTGGTCTTCCGCGTAAACCAAGCTACTCAGTCTCTTTTCTCCACCGAATTTTCCACTGAGCTCTCCTCATACTATTATTCTTGACATCTCTGATTAGCATATAAATGTCGCCTAGGCCATCTCTCTTTCGAATACCCTGGATCAGTTGGGGCTGGTCCCCGGCAGGTGGCGACCGAACAGGGACCTCAGGAGGCAAAACTCAAAGAGCTGAGCAGACACGAACCACGCAAATCAG
>NW_011402384.1:0-516 GCF_000754665.1 Bison bison bison | reverse complement strand
AGATGTGCACAGAGCTGTGCAGGCTTGCCTTTGCATGGATGTCTTTGGTAGAAATCCACCTCGGAGCCATCTCCTGATGTGTAAGAATTTCCCAGACAAACCTTGAGCTAAGCAAAGCGTTTTTTTCCTTAGGAAATGTTGGTCTTCAGCGATGTTCAAAGCCTGTCGTATTTCGGCTAGACTCTGGCTTCAGGTCGGTTCCCCCAAAAGGCTCAGAAGCGACCTGAACCAAACAGTAAGTTTTCCTCCTACCTTGTTCTCCTCATCTACGTTAAGAGTATACCTTTAAGAGTATCCTGGCACATACATGTACTGCCTCACCCCTAACCTCAGTCATGTGTTCCAAGAACTTCTGTCCGTTGATTTATTTGTTTTGGGTAACATTGAATTCGTTTTGACTATGCTGGGTCTTTGCTGCTCGCTGGAAGTTGCTAGGACCTCTGGACTGCAGTCTCCCATCTCTTGCTGACCTCTTGTTGACCTCTGCAGAATCCTGGTTGGTGGGAGCTTGTTAGT
>NW_011402383.1:0-605 GCF_000754665.1 Bison bison bison | reverse complement strand
CCAAACGCCTCAGGAGGCTTGACTCCCTTAGTCCACCCAGTGAGCTCCAAGAGATACCCGTCGCGACTCGAGAGCAGAGCGGGGTTCTTTGCTTCCACTCGAGATGAATGCCTGTCTCCCCGGGTGCGTCTGGAATGCAACCCAGAGATGCCGGTCGCACCTGGAGAAGGACACTGGCTTCTGGACACAAGCCTAGATGAGGTCTATTGGCCCTGCAGTCACTCGAGAGCAATCCCCAGCTTTCCTTCGCAACTCGAATGGAAGATTGGACTTCCCTGGGCCAACACAAGTGGCATCCTGAATTGCCCGTCGTAACTCGAGAATCCCGCCGCAACTCTAGAAAAACCACGTGGTTCCCCCGTCATCGCAAGATGAAGCCCTTTCCCGCTACAGCGTCTCAGGAGAAGTCCCACGTTAGGTATTGGAGGTCGAAACGGTACTTGGCACCCTTGATGCGACCCACAAATTTCCCCGACATCCCGGTGTCCCTCGAGAGGAACACCGAAGTTTTCCGGCACCACTTCCTCTGAGCCCCTTCTACCCTCCTGATCTCGACAGGAGGGTCGACTCCCCTGCTTTTTTCTGGAAGGGGTTCCCGACCTTCC
>NW_011402382.1:0-667 GCF_000754665.1 Bison bison bison | reverse complement strand
CATTTCTGCCGTGAGGGTGCTGTCGTGTGCATATCTGAGGGGATGGATATGTCTCCCGGCCATCTTCATTCCAGCTTGTGCTTCATCCAGCCCAGCGCTCCTCATGATGTGTACTCAGCGTGTACGTTCAATAAGCAGGGTGACGATAGACAGCCTTGATGGACTCCTTTCCCTTATTTGGAACCAGCCTGTTGGGTTCTATGTCTAGTTTTCACTGTTGCTTCCTGACCTGCAGAAATACAGAAGTCCTCTTTTTTTTTTTAATTCCCTAACCTGAGTGAAAAGCGAGAGAGACAGAGAGAAGACAGATGGAGGGACGGGCGGGCGGACAGGCAGGCAGGCAGGCAGGAAAAAGAAAGAAAGAAAGAAAGAAAACATAAATGAAAGGACCTACCGTTCCACCTGTTGCTTTCCAGATACAAGGGAAAAACAAAGGACCGAAAAGGACACGAGGTTTAAAATGGGAATTTGGAAAGATGGACATCCCCTTGGTCGCTTCATACAGCACCCCTCTCAGCAGAAGGGAATCGTCTCTCTTTTTCTCTCGACCTGGTCCTTCCAGACTTCAGAAACTCTCCGTGGAGGATTCTTATCTCCTTGGCCAGAGTGATTGCCACACGTTCCTTAGGGGCCCAGAGGATGTTTCCGTGAAACGGCGGTACACACT
>NW_011402381.1:0-699 GCF_000754665.1 Bison bison bison | reverse complement strand
TCAATCCTAAAGGAAATCAGTCCTGAATCTTCAATGGAAGTACTGATGCTGAAGCTGAAGCTCCAATACTTTGGCAACCTGATGCAAAAAAGCTGACTCCTTGGAAAAGACCCTGATGCTGGGAAAGACTAAAGGCAAAAGGAGAAGGGGGCAGCAGAGGATGAGATGATTAGATAGCATCACTGATGCAATGGACAGGAATTTGAGCAAAGTCTGGGAGAGAGTGGAGGACAGAAGAGCCTGGTGCGCTGCAGTCCACAGTCACAAAGACTTAATGACTGAACAAAAACAACTGCCAAAATACTCTTTAAAAAGCCCACATTTCTTTTTAAATTGACCCAACAAATAGCTACTGAACCCAATCAAATAGCTACTGTCCCAATCACTATACTTTATTCTACAATATTATTCTAGGTGGATTCTTGAGGTAGCCTCCATGATCCCTTCATCCTCTATTTACACCCTGGTATGATCAAGGGCAAAACCTTCATTTGTTTCTTTCTACTAAAAAATAATGTACAACCTAAAAGTTGAGAATTATATTTTATTCATTGGCCTTACTAAGGACTATAGCCTAGGATGAAAAGTGAAAGTGTTAGTCACTCAGTTGTCTCCAACTCTTTGTGACCCCCATGGGCTGTAGTCCACCAGGCTCCGTCTGTTCCTGGAATTCTCCTAGGCAAGAATGCTGGAGTGGGT
>NW_011402380.1:0-599 GCF_000754665.1 Bison bison bison | reverse complement strand
GTATAAATCTAAACACCAGGCCTATGAAAATATAAAGGTAGTAGATAAGCATATCAAAAATACTCAAATTCACATATCATTAGGAAATTACAAACTAAACAACACTGAAGTAACACTGCACACCTATTAGATCCAGTAAACTCGATAAAAGGGGGGGGGCAGGGCTTCTCTGGTGGCTCAGTGGTAAAGAATCTGCCTGATGATACAAGGCACTCTAGTTCGATCTCTTACCCAGGAAGATCCCACATGCCACAGAGAAACATAGCTGGATTTTTCCACAGTTAAACAAGGCTCACCTGTGACTGAATACTACATGTCTAGCACTTAGTAAACAGCTTTGGAAAAGTGTCCAGACAAAAAGTATCACAATTACACACAACAGCTCTACTTGTAATAACTAAAAACTTTCAAATATCAGGATGTCTTCAGTAGATGACTGTGTAAACAAATTGGGATACATCCAAAGTGAAGGGGAGCAAATGCTACCCCAAAATATACCACTTCAGCATGAGAATTAGTTGGACCTAATTAACTTTTAAGAGGACACATGATCATCTTTGAAATCCAAGTTCAAGACGGCTCTTCTGTGAGTCACATTT
>NW_011402379.1:0-657 GCF_000754665.1 Bison bison bison | reverse complement strand
ATTTTTGCTTTTATTTCCAATATTCTGGGAGGTGGGTCATAGAGGATCCTGCTGTGATGTATGTCGGAGAGTGTTTTGCCTATGTTCTCCTCTAGGAGTTTTATAGTTTCTGGTCTTACGTTGAGATCTTTAATCCATTTTGAGTTTATTTTTGTGTATGGTGTTAGAAAGTGGTCCAGTTTCATTCTTTTACAAGTGGTTGACCAGATTTCCCAGCACCACTTGTTAAAGAGATTGTCTTTAATCCATTGTATATTCTTGCCTCCTTTGTCGAAGACAAGGTGTCCATATGTGCGTGGATTTATCTCTGGGCTTTCTATTTTATTCCATTGATCAATATTTCTGTCTTTGTGCCAGTACCATACTGTCTTGATAACTGTGGCTTTGTAGTAGAGCCTGAAGTCAGGTAGGTTGATTCCTCCAGTTCCATTCTTCTTTCTCAAGATCGCTTTGGCTATTCGAGGTTTTTTGTATTTCCATACAAATTGTGAAATTATTTGTTCTAGCTCTGAGGTACCATTTCACACCAGTCAGAATGGCTGCGATCCAAAAGTCTACAAATAATAAATGCTGGAGAGGGTGTGGAGAAAAGGGAACCCTTTTACACTGTTGGTGGGAATGCAAACTAGTACAGCCACTATGGAGAACAGTGTGGAG
>NW_011402378.1:0-510 GCF_000754665.1 Bison bison bison | reverse complement strand
CTTTCCCGGTTTGGGACCAGTCTGAAAAACCAAAGGAGGTTGAATCTACTCTTTTAGAAGTTTTAGAGTTCAGAAGAAAGGGAAATGATAACTTTATGTATATTTGAAAACTATCATTGTTGAATCACTAAATCATGTTCAACTTTTTGGGACTCTATGGACTGTAGTTTTCCAGGCTCCCCTGTCCTTCACTATCTCCTGGAGTTTACTCAAATTCATGTCCACTGAGTCAGTAATGCTATCTGTCTCATCCTCTGCTACTCTCTTCTACTTTTGTCTCCAATCTTTCCCAGCATCAAGGTCTTTGTCAATAAGTCAGCACTTCACATCAGGTCACCAAAATGTTTTGGTCTTCTTGTAGTCCAAGTGACTCTAGAGTCTTCTTCAGCACCACAATTTGAAAGCACCAATTCTTTATTGCTCAGTCTTTTTTATTGTACAACTCCCATATCTATACATGACTACTGGAAAAACAATAGCTTCGACTATATTCACCTTTGTCAGCAAAGT
>NW_011402377.1:0-580 GCF_000754665.1 Bison bison bison | reverse complement strand
GGTTAACACAACCGAGTCCTGCAATGTCGGAGATGGTGACAGTAGGCACCATGTCCTGCCCTTGGAGCTCCCTGTCCACTTCCCCGAACTCTTCTGATTTTCCCAAGGCAGCTTGAAGCTGCTTCCAGCGCAGCATGTGTGGTGGTGGTGAGATGCCGAGTGGTGAATGTGGAAATTCACAGAAGATCCCAAAGTCAGCACACAGGTGCACTGGGACCCTGGAGTAACAGGAGTAACAGTAACAGGAGCCAGGGGATGGCAGGACCCATGGAAGAATGATTCTGGAAACAACAACAACAACAACAACAACAAAAACTTAATTCACCCTCCCTCTAATAGTATCACCTGGACTTTGACACTGCAACCACAGCTGATTTGAGGTACACTTGCTTCACTCACGGACACACCGAATCCCCAAATCCACAGTCTCAGGAGGTCACTTGCACATGCACGACCCAAATTCAGGCTCCAAAGCCAGCTTGCAAGAGTCTGAGCATCCCCATTTTGGAAAGGACAGTGTCCTAGATACTACACGATTGTCCCTTCAGGGCCCACCTCCACACTTCCTCTCCACATATGT
>NW_011402376.1:0-540 GCF_000754665.1 Bison bison bison | reverse complement strand
GAAAGACGAGAGAGACAGAGAGAAGACAGAGTGGAGGGACGGGCGGGCGGACAGGCAGGCAGGACAGGACAGGAAAAAGAAAGAAAGAAAGAAAGAAAACATAATGAAAGGACCTACCGTTCCACCTGTTGCTTTCCAGATACAAAGGGAAAACAAAGGACCGAAAAGGACACGAGGTTTAAAATGGGAATTTGGAAAGATGGACATCCCCTTGGTCGCTTCATACAGCACCCCTCTCAGCAGAAGGGAATCGTCTCTCTTTTTCTCTCGACCTGGTCCTTCCAGACTTCAGAAACTCTCCGTGGAGGATTCTTATCTCCTTGGCCAGAGTGATTGCCACACGTTCCTTAGGGGCCCAGAGGATGTTTCCGTGAAACGGCGGTACACACTTCCGGATAGGAGAGTCGTGTCCTATGTGTGTGTGTGTGTGTGTGTGTGTGTGTGTTCCTTTGCGTGTGGTTCTTCACGAGAGGGGGACTGGAGCCTGAAGTGTTCCGAGCTGCCTCCGCTATCAAACAACCCTCTCTCGGGGGGGGAGGG
>NW_011402375.1:0-547 GCF_000754665.1 Bison bison bison | reverse complement strand
TGGAAGATTGGACTTGCCTGGACCAACACAAGAGGCAGCCTGAATTCCCCGTCGTAACTCGAGAATCTCGCCGTAACTCGAGAAAAAACCCGAGGTCCCCCGTCATCGCAAGATGAAGCCCTTTCCCGCTACAGCGTCTCAGGAGACGTCCCACGTTAGGAATTGGAGGTCGAAAGGGCACTTGGCACCCTTGATGCGACCCACAAAGTTCCCCGAAATCCCGGTCTCCCTCGAGAGGAACACTGAGGTTTTCCGGCACCCCCTCCTCTGAGCCCTTTCTCCCCTCCTGATCTGGACAGGAGGGTCGACTCCCCTGCTTTGTCTGGAAGGGGTTCCCGACCTTCCGGTCGCACCTCAGGATGAGGCCGGTCTCACGAAGACATTCCAGACGTGGCCTCGTGGGTGGTTCCACATTCCGTAGGACCCCGATTTCCCGGTCCCCTCTTGAGAAGAACCCGATGCCCGGACACCTCTCCGAACTCCACCCTGTGAATGAAGTCCACACGAAGGGGCAGTTTTTGCGTACATCGTTCGGAAAAAACCCCAG
>NW_011402374.1:0-591 GCF_000754665.1 Bison bison bison | reverse complement strand
GCTACTGAGCTCACCCTCTGTAGTATGCATCCAGCAACTACTTGTGCCCCACTCTGTGACAATTATGCTGCAGCTCATGATCTGGCACTCATGAGTGTATGAAGCACTACTTCTGATTATGCATGCAGCAACTACTGAGGTTGAAATCAGGACTTTGCATTCTGCTTTTACTGAGAATTGAATTAGAACAGGTATACTAATTAGCTTGCACTCTGGAACATACATTACAACTCTAGAGCATAAGTATCACAACCAAGTGTGCCTGCACTCTGGACCTGGGATGCTGTAACGACTGAAAATGCAAGAAGCTTTTCACAACTACTGACCCCTGATTTCAAACCACTGCTGCTGCTGCTGCCGCCAAGTCACTTCAGTAGTGTCCGACTCTGTGTGACCACATAGACAGCAGCTCACCAGGCTTCCCTATCCCTGGGATTCTCCAGACGAGAATACTGGAGGGGGTTGCCACTTCCTTCTCCAATGCATGTATGCATGCTAAGTCGCTTTAATCTTGTCCGACTCCGTGCGAACCTATGGAGAGCAGCCCAGCAGGTTCCTCTGTCCATGGAATTCTCCAGGCAAGAATATTGG
>NW_011402373.1:0-511 GCF_000754665.1 Bison bison bison | reverse complement strand
GACCAAATAAAGTATAGACTAGGAAAGTTATATATACAATGCACTGAATCAAAGAAAGAAAAGAAAACAGGTGGGGTGGCAATGTGGTCCTTGTCCACACTCTAACACTGTAGTTCAAACTGAAAGTGGTATTATTACCTAAGAGATATCTTTCTATAACCCATAGTTCTTAGAGTATCTTACCGATTTGAATTATCTGTGGTGCTTTTAAAAAAGATACCATATCTTCCTAAAACCTGAGAGGCCTGAAGTGAAGTTTTTGTGTGTTTATGATGCAAATATGCTTGAGAATTACTGCATTTTAGGGAGTTCACTGTTCTCCATTTTAAAGAAGCTGAGTCACTGACAGAGGAAAACATTCTGAATGCTTACAATTAAGCTAGAAAAGGCCTAAAGAAAGACAACTGAAAATATCAGTCATAAAACTGCAGTGTAATACAAACCAACACTTCTCACACTATAATGTGTACCAAAAACACATAGGTATGTTGTTAAAACTCTGAGTGTAACT
>NW_011402372.1:0-581 GCF_000754665.1 Bison bison bison | reverse complement strand
GGGAGGCAGCAGACGGCGAGCGGACGAGGCGGACGGACGAGACGGAGAGGGGCACCGACGGGGTGCGGCCACGCGAGGCCAACGCCACGGACAGGGCGGTGTTGGGGGGCGGCCGCGCGCACCGCGAGGGGCATGGCTCAAAGCGACCCGTGCTGGGGGGCAGGGGAAGCGCGAGTCGGCCGCCGGGGCCACCGCGGGATCTCACCGCCGGAGGCCTCCCAGCACAGGGACGGTCCCACCGCACGCCCGGGACGACGGACTGGCGCCCCGCCCCCCCCGGCACCCTCACGGGGGCTCACGCCCACCGCCACCGACACACACACCCGAGAGCCGCAAGCCGGCCAGGGAGAACGCTCTCCCGCCGCGCACCGGCGGCCCCCACGTCCCCCACACGCGCAAGGCTCCCCGCGCGCCGCCCCGCCTCGGGGACGCCACCGGCCGACGGAGGCCGGGGGGGACGACACCCACATGAGGCGAGGCCGGCTCGGCCCCAGACAGGGGAAGGGAGCGCGGGGCGGTCGCACGCGCGGGACGAGGAGGAGAGGCCGGCAGCGGCGGGGAGGGGCCGGCAAGCACGCACG
>NW_011402371.1:0-552 GCF_000754665.1 Bison bison bison | reverse complement strand
TTGTTCAAACCTATTTAGCTGGAGGAAAAGTCAAGAGTTTGCCTTGTGTGGGGGTGGTGGTAGGGCATTGTGGAGAGAAAGAGATTCTTTACATAAAAACCTGTTGTTTTTCTATCCTAGGGCCACTCACCGAAGAAGAATAACTGGGTTCCTATTAAAGCAAAGCAATTTTTGCCCCTGATCAAGTAATTTTTGCCCCTGATCACTATTGGTTTAGCTCTAGGCCCTTGAGACTCAAAGTAGGTTTGGAATTAGCAATATCAGTACAATCTGGGCATACATTAGAAAGGTAGACTCTCTGGCCCCACCCCAGTCCTAACTGAATTATAATCTAGTTAATCATCATCATAATCATGAAACGATTCATATGCACATTGATGTTTGAGAAGTACTAGTCTAGACAAACATGAATGGTTATTTAAACATTTGATAGACAAAAGAGATGGTTAAATAAAGGAGGAAATACTATCTGATAAAAGCACTTTTGTCCAGATTTGTTGGTGTTGATAAACTTGCTCCTATCCACTTAAGCCAGGTTTGAAGTAAAAACTT
>NW_011402370.1:0-833 GCF_000754665.1 Bison bison bison | reverse complement strand
AAGACTCCACACTTCCAGGCCAGGGTCATGGCTTCAATCCCTGTCAGGGACCTATGATCCCACATGCCACTGGGTGTGGCAAAAAAAGGAATAATGCTGTATTTTACAGCTGATGTCATCTTAGATTTAATGGAAATTTCTGTTTTTCATCAGCAGAATCCAGCCTACTAAATTCATGTCACAAGTCACTAATGGGATGCTAGCTGCATTATATAGGCAAATGGTTTAAACAGGAATTTACAGATTGGCTTGCTTCCTGTTTGCTTTTTCTCCCAACCAGCAAGCTAAGAATGTATTTTTAGGTTTTTTTTTCTTTAACTTTTAAAAATATGTTTAATATTTTTACATTTTTTTTAATGTGGGGGCAAACAAAGGAATATTTTGTGACATGTGAAAAGTACATGATATCTAATTTTAGTGTCACAAATAAAGTTTTATTGGAACACAGCGGTGATCAATTGGTGCTGCTGCTGCTGTTGCTGCTAAGTCACTTCACTCGTGTCCCACTCTGTGTGGCCCCATAGACGGCAGCCCACCAGGCTCCCCCATCCCTGGGATTCTCCAGGCAAGAACACTGGAGTGGGTACCCGAGGCTATTTCACAGTGCTAATGGCAGAGACCGCATTGGCCCTTAATGCCCATTTACTCTCTAGCCCTTTACAGAGCAATTTTGCACACTCATGGCTGTAGAGAACAAAATGAAGCATTCCAAACCCCATGGTTCACCAGCTCCTGAAGTCCAGTTGACTCAGTGCAGCTAAACACTTCCTATTCTGAGTCCAAGTGGAGGGTGAAGCTGGAGTGTCTCTGTCTCCATGCCCCAGAAAGATTTC
>NW_011402369.1:0-568 GCF_000754665.1 Bison bison bison | reverse complement strand
AAAAACCCGGAGTCTGCCTACTGTATTGCTTTGTGCTCTCACCTCTGATTTCCACTGGGGGCTGTCCCCCCCCCCACCATCTCGCTCTGTCTGTCAAAGAGTTAACTTACAGCTCCAATTCATATAGTTCCTTGTCATTCTTCCCTTAACTTCCAGCTGAGTCTCCATCTGGAGCGCGGAACCACCCACGCTTCCTAATTATGCCTGGGCTGCTAAGACCCACTCGAGAAGGTGTCTAGGGTGAGGCACCTTTCGCTATTCGAGAGGGCGCCTGCGGCCTACGTAAGTGGTGCAAACTTCTTGTCTTGAAGTTTGATTGGTCTTCCGCGTAAACCAAGCTACTCAGTCTCTTTTCTCCACCGAATTTTCCTACTGAGCTCTCCTCATACTATTATTCTTGACATCTCTGATAAGCATATAAATAGTCGCCTAGGCCATCTCTCCTTCGAATACCCTGGATCAGTTGAGGCTGGTCCCCGGCAGGTGGCGACCGAACAGGGACCTCAGGAGGCAATACTCAAAGAGCTGAGCAGACACGAACCACGCAATCAGCAGGCAATAAGCATGG
>NW_011402368.1:0-656 GCF_000754665.1 Bison bison bison | reverse complement strand
TCCTGAGGTCCCTGTTCGGTCGCCACCTGCCGGGGACCAGCCCCAACTGATCCAGGGTATTCGAAGGAGAGATGGCCTAGGCGACTATTTATATGCTAATCAGAGATGTCAAGAATAATAGTACGAAGAGAGCTCAGTAGGAAAATTCGGTGGAGAAAAGAGACTGAGTAGCTTGGTTTACGCGGAAGACCAATCAAACTTCAAGACAAGAAGTTTGCACCACTTACGTAGGCCGCAGGCGCCCTCTCGAATAGCGAAAGGTGCCTCACCCTAGACACCTTCTCGAGTGGGTCTTAGCAGCCCAGGCATAATTAGGAAGCGTGGTGGGTTCCGCGCTCCAGATGGAGACTCAGCTGGAAGTTAAAGGGAAGAATGACAAGAAACTTGATGAATTGGAGCTGTAAGTTAACTCTTTGACAGAGAGAGCGAGATGGTGGTGGGGGACAGCCCCCAGTGAAATCAGAGGTGAGAGCACAAAGCAATACAGAAGGCAGACTTCCGGTTTTTTGGGGGGGAGATGCTCGAGAATATCCGGGTGGACTCCTGAGGCTCGATCCCGCATTTGCGTATACCGAGCCCTCCTTCCTCATGACCTTTGCCAGAGTGGAATCGCCCTCCCCGTCTCCCGGCACATGATCAGTGCATGCTCAGTCACG
>NW_011402367.1:0-608 GCF_000754665.1 Bison bison bison | reverse complement strand
GGATTTTCTCGAGTTGCGGCAGGATTCTCGAGTTACGACGGGGAATTCAGGATGGCCTCTTGCGTTGGCCCAGGGAAGTCCAATCTTCCATTCGAGTTGCGAAGGAAAGCTGGGGATTGCTCTCGAGTGACTGCAGGGCCAATAGACCTCATCTAGGCTTGCGTCCAGAAGCCAGTGTTCCTCGTACAGGGGTTAAAGTGATCTCGGGGTTGCATTCCAGACGCACCCGGGGAGACAGGCATCCATCTCGAGTGGAAGCAAGGAACCCCGCTCTGCTCTCGAGACGCGACGGGTATCTCTTGGAGCTCACTGGGTGGACTAAAGGGAGTCAAGCCTCCTGAGGCGTTTGGAGAGAGGTCGAGAGATTGGTCTCTAGGCCATACAGGAGACGAAGGCCCTCAAGTCGCGATGACGGGGAGGCTCGGGGTTGTTCTCGAGCGGCGGCCCCAGTGTGCGGTTTCTCGCGAGGTACGACGGCGAGGTCAGTGAGCCTCTCGTGGGGCGCCAGGGAAGTCGGGTCTCCATGCGAGTGGCGAGGGGAGCGCATCATTGCTCTCGAGTCATGGTAGGGCAATCTGGCCTCGAGACGTGTTGAAGAAGGTCTCTCG
>NW_011402366.1:0-697 GCF_000754665.1 Bison bison bison | reverse complement strand
TGAATGCCTGTCTCCCCGGGTGCGTCAGGAATGCAACCCCGAGATCCCGGTCGCCCCTGGAGAGGAACATTGGCTTCTGGACACAAGCCTAGATGAGGTCTATTGGCCCTGCAGTCACTCGAGAGCAATCCGCAGCTTTCCTTCGCAACTCGAATGGAAGATTGGACTTCCCTGGGCCAACACAAGAGGCATCCCGAATTCCCCGTCGTAACTCGAGGATCCCGCCGCAACTCGAGAAAAACCACGTGGTTACCCCGTCATTGCAAAATGAAGCCCTTTCCCGCTACAGCGTCTCAGGAGAAGTCCCACGTTAGGAATTGGAGGTCGAAACGGTACTTGGCACCCTTGATGCGCCCCCACAAAGTTCCCCGGCATCCCGGTCTCCCTGGAGAGGAACACCGAGGTTTTCCGGCACCACTTCCTCTGAGCCCCTTCTACCCTCCTGATCTCCACAGGAGGGTCGACTCCCCTGCTTTGTCTGGAAGGGGTTCCCGACCTTCCGGTCGCACCTCAGGATGAGGCCGGTCTCACGACGACATTCCAGACGTGGCCTCGTGGGTGCTTCCACATTGCGAAGCACCCCGATTTCCCGGTCCCCTCTTGGTAAGAACCCGATGCCCGGACACCTCTCCGAACTCCACCCTGTGAATGAAGTCAACACGAAGGGGCAGTAACTCGCCCGTGCATCGTCCGGAAA
>NW_011402365.1:0-654 GCF_000754665.1 Bison bison bison | reverse complement strand
GTTTCCTTGGAAACCAACTTTGTCCGGTTCTATAGAATATCATGGCCCTCCTAGGTCAGGTCATCTTTCCTTTCCGTAGTCCTCGTTGGATCCCTGAATTCTAGACAGCTTGGATTGCCTCTGTGGGCTGGATGGATTGTCCTCCCGTTTCACCGGGCGGCGGGAGCGAGGTCCCAGAGGCTCTCCTGGAACCGGGCGTGGGGGCGGGGCTCACCGGGAGCCCGTGGTGAAGGTGGGCAGCGCACCGGGAGCGCGCCCGGGGCGGGGCGAAGCTCGGCGGCGCGGGTCGGGAATCGGGTCGTGGCGGGGATGGGGGGCGGTCCCAGTTGTGCTCCGGGGATCCCCACTGAGGCTGGGAAGGCACCGGGAGCATGGCAGGGGCGGGGCGGCGCGGGGCGGGGGTCGGCTCCTGGCGGGGGTGGGGGAGGGCTTCCCCGTTGTCCTCTCGGGGGTCGCCGTGGCGGCTGGGAACGCCCACTGCGTGCGCTCCTGGGTCCCCAAGGATCGGCATCCAGTGGGCGCAGCGGAGGGGTGCGGACCACAGGTCAGGGAACTGGGACTGCGTGGAGCAGGGAACCACGTAGTCCGCCCTCTGTTGGCACAACCTGGCGGTCGCAGAAAGGCCTCGCCTTTGGGCTCAAGGCCTTTACCGCT
>NW_011402364.1:0-527 GCF_000754665.1 Bison bison bison | reverse complement strand
GCCCATTTTTTGATTGGGTCATTTATTTTTCTGGAATTGAGCTGCAGGAGTTTCTTGTATATTTCGGAGATTAGTTGTTTATCAGTTGCTTCTTTTGCTATTATTTTCTCCCATTCTGAAGGCTGTCTTTTCACTTTGCTTTTGATTTCCTTTGTTGCGCAGAAGCTTTTAATTTTAATTAGGTCCCATTTGTTTATTTTTGCTTTTATTTCCAATATTCTGGGAGGTGGGTCATAGAGGATCCTGCTGTGATGTATGTCGGAGAGTGTTTTGCCTGTGTTCTCCTCTAGGAGTTTTATAGTTGCTGGTCTTACATTTAGATCTTTAACCCATTTTGAGTTTATTTTTGTGTGTGGTGTTAGAAAGTGTTCTAGTTTCATTCTTTTACAAGTGGTTGACCAGTTTTCCCAGCACCACTTGTTAAAGAGATTGTCTTTAATCCATTGTATATTCTTGCCACCTTTGTCAAAGATAAGGTGTCCATAGGTGCTTGGATTTATCTCTGGGCTTTCTATTTTGTTCCATTG
>NW_011402363.1:0-546 GCF_000754665.1 Bison bison bison | reverse complement strand
GGACTCATTCCAATTACAGGGCCTCGAAAGAGTCCTGTATTGTATTTTTCGTCACTACCTCCCGGGTCGGGAGTGGGTAATTTGCGCGCCTGCTGCCTTCCTTGGATGTGGTAGCCGTTTCTCAGGCTCCCTCTCCGGAATCGAACCCTGATTCCCCGTCACCCGTGGTCACCATGGTAGGCACAGCGACTACCATCGAAAGTTGATAGGGCAGACGTTCGAATGGGTCGTCGCCGCCACGGGGGGCGTGCGATCGGCCCGAGGTTATCTAGAGTCACCAAAGCCGCCGGCGCCGCCCCCCGGCCGGGCCGGGAGGAGGCTGACCGGGTTGGTTTTGATCTGATAAATGCACGCATCCCCCCCGCGAAGGGGGTCAGCGCCCGTCGGCATGTATTAGCTCTAGAATTACCACAGTTATCCAAGTAGGAGAGGAGCGAGCGACCAAAGGAACCATAACTGATTTAATGAGCCATTCGCAGTTTCACTGTACCGGCCGTGCGTACTTAGACATGCATGGCTTAATCTTTGAGACAAGCATATGCTACT
>NW_011402362.1:0-589 GCF_000754665.1 Bison bison bison | reverse complement strand
CGAGCGGGCGGCGGCGGGCGGCGGCGCGACGGCGGGGACCGTAGGGAAGCCGGCTTCGAGCGACTCGCCTCACCTGGGCGAGTCGTCGCCCCCGACGCCTCCTGCAGTCCAGGGTCCGCCGAGGCCGCCTGGTGTGCACCTCCAACTTCCCACGTTTGCTATGTTGCCTTTTGGAGACAAAACAAGGTACTTCAGCACTGCCCCCGTCTTTCCCACTTTTCCCGGGGGGCGCGGTGGGGCCGGGTGCTGTGCTGGGCGGTGGCACCCGGGTCACACTGGCTGGGAGATGCTTTATTGAAAACGCGTTCTTTGACAGTTTTGTCTTCCTTTACATTCCTGCAGATGTAATATTTTTGAAATCTTAGTTGAGTCTTTTTAACTCCCGTTTCTCCCAGCGAACGTTCAGGGTTGCTATCGGTTTGATGACTTCGGGGGTTTTTCACAGAGGTGAAGGTTTGGGGACAAACCTTATCTCTTCTGTTTAATTATTCCGCCTTCCTTTTAAAATCCTCTTCTCCGTCGCTTTCGTCTTCTATCACAATATTTAATCTGGGGTGACCAGAGGATAAACCCTGAATAAAAGTGGTTT
>NW_011402361.1:0-534 GCF_000754665.1 Bison bison bison | reverse complement strand
TCTTACCTGGAGAATCCAGGGACAGGGGAGCCTGGTGGGCTGCCGTCTATGGGGTCGCACAGAGTCAGACAGGACTGAAGCGACTTAGCAGCAGCAGCAACCTAATAGGTGTGAAGTAGTATCTCACTGAGACTGATTTACATTTTGTTACGGGCTTCCTTGGTGGCTCAGAAGGTAAGATGTCTGCCTGCAATGCAGGAGACCTGGGTTCGATTCCTGGGTTGGGAAGATCCTCTGGAGAAGGAAATGGCAATCCACTCCAGCATTCTTGCCTGGAAAATCCCATGGATGGAGGAGCGTTATAGGCTACCATCCATGGGGTCGCAAAGAGTCCGACGTGACTGAGTGACTTCACTTTCTTTCACTTTCAATCATGTTAAGCAGTTATTTTTTGTGATTGTTGGCCATTTGCATATCATTATTTGGTAGAAAAGTCCATTCAAATTTATTTTCCTGGTTGTTAGTATTTTTTTTTAATTGTTGTAAAAAAAACCAAACATCTAACTTAATTTTTTACCATTTTAACCATTTTTA
>NW_011402360.1:0-679 GCF_000754665.1 Bison bison bison | reverse complement strand
GGTGTCCGGAGGTCAGATCCTCGGAGCCAGCAGTAGGGACCTACCCACACAACCGCTTTCACGACCAGACTCCCTGTCCATGTGTGCCCACATGCCCGGTCGTATATCTGCAAAGGCCCGTCATCTCCCTGTCTCTCTCTCTGACCCTCACAGTACAGTGACTCAGCTCGCCCTGCCGCCAGCATCCTCCCGTCACCGGCAGACATACAGACAGACGTACGTGCTTCACTTGCAAACCCGTTCGTGAGTTTCACAGGCCCCATGGTTTTGAAGTACATACGAACGCCTGCCTGTTCTCACGTGAAGCCCCGTGGTGGGTTTAGAAGCCCGGCTGGCCAAAGAATACATCGGCCCGAGACGGTGGGGTGGGGGCAGGGGGAGTTGGGGGCGGGGGGCGGGGTGCGGTGGTGGTGTGCTGCTGTGGCTCGTTCGTTTCTTTTCAGTTCACTCTTTTCACCCTGTTCACAGCGCAAAGAGAAGTGCCTCTCATCGTCCATCCCCCGCGGTGCTTGACACCGCCTTCTTCCTCCTTTGTCTGCTCCGGCCTCCTGATTTCCTCCTCCTCCTCGCCGCCCTCCATGTCTTCGAGAAAGCACACGCTCTTTCCATGTCACCTTGTTGGCGCACGGGTGACGGCTCCGTTGTGTCCAGAACGTCCATGCTTCCTTCCTTGGCTTAG
>NW_011402359.1:0-596 GCF_000754665.1 Bison bison bison | reverse complement strand
CTCCACCCCTTCCTCCTTGCAGACAAGGAGCACTTGTCCCTCCCATCTCTAGCTCTCACCATATTTCTTCACCTCAAACTGGGTGCTGCTATTAGAATCCAGGCTGTCTGAGAATCGGGCTGAGATTTTCCATGTTCCTGGCCTGAGGACGGACAAGGGAGAGACTCAAACCCATTCATGCAAGAGGCCCACAGACAGCCAGTGACCCAGAGACTATGGGGTGATCCAGGGGCTGAGGGAGCTCAGGATTGGACCATGTGCTGTAGTTGGCCAGCTGGGGGAAGTGGGAGTTAGAGAAGTGTCGGAGGGAGCAGTCTGAGGGAGAGATGCTCACGCTGAGATGTCTGGGATCAAAAAGCTGTCCTGGAAGATGGAGGAGGGAGCAAACACTTCCCTTTTCCGCACGCGGAAGCCTTGAGAGTTCTGCAATGGGAGTGAAGTGGTCACAGCCACAGGCCAGTTCAGCAGCCCTGGCCCCTTAGGAAGGTCAGAGGTCGGGGGCTCACCTCCACCGTGACCGTGAGGATGTCAGTGGCCGGGCGCATCTTCTGATCCAGAGCAAAGACTCGGTAGCGAACTGGAAATGGAGGATGAGG
>NW_011402358.1:0-520 GCF_000754665.1 Bison bison bison | reverse complement strand
CGCAAAGAGTCCGACACGACTGAGCGACTTCACAAGCAAGCAATAGTGATTAATAAAGATGTGTTTGAGCCTAGTTATAATAGATTTAAAATTCACAGTTCAAATTTGCAATTACATTTGCACCAACCAAGTTCCACCAGGAAGCAACTATTTCCTCTGTTTTTTTAGTCCAAGTATAGCATTGAATTGTGTGCTGTTACTCAAAACTTTAGTCTTGTTCAGCATTCATTGTGCTGTGACTATAGTGGAAGCACCGTGGTAAGATGCTGGGGATAAACAGACAAGATTTTCTTTTTATAAGACAAAATCCATGTCCTGCTGGCAATCCACAGACTAATGGAAGACCTAAAGATATGGATATATAGATATAGATATTGTACAGGTAAGTAAGAAATATAGGCTTCCCTGGTGGCTCAGTGGTAAAAAATCGGCTTGCCAACTCAAGAGAGGTAGATTTGATCCCTGAATGGGAAAGGTCCCCTGGAGAAGGAAATGGCAACCCACTCCAGTATTCTTGCCT
>NW_011402357.1:0-573 GCF_000754665.1 Bison bison bison | reverse complement strand
GACGAGGCCTGACTCTCCTGTCCCCAGTCTGCAGGGACCCTGCGATCGGAGTCTGAAATCAGAGGAACCCTGAGGTTCCTGCCTCAACTGGAGATGAGGCCCTCTTCCAATGCACCAAACCCCGTGGAGTCCCGACGACGGCCCACCCCCCCCCACCTCCCAGTTTCCCTGACTTCTCAGAGCCACCATGAGAAGCCCCCTGAGGTCACCTGCACAAGTCGAGGGAAGCCAGGGTTTCCTGCCTCAACCCGAGAAAGACCTCGAGAGACCTTCTTCAACACGTCTCGAGGCCAGGTTCCCCTACCATGACTCGAGAGCAATGACGCGCTCCCCCTCGCCACTCGCATGGAGACCCGACTTCCCTGGCGCCCCACGAGCGGCTCACTGACCTCGCCGTCGTACCTCGTGAGAAACCGCACCCTGGGGCCGCCGCTCGAGAACCACCCCGAGACTCCCCCGTCATCGCGGAGATGAGGGCCTTCGTCTCCTGCATGGCCTAGAGGCCAACCTCGCGACCTCTCTCCAAACGCCTCAGGAGGCTTGACTCCCTTTAGTCCACCCAGGGAGCTCCAA
>NW_011402356.1:0-566 GCF_000754665.1 Bison bison bison | reverse complement strand
TCGACCTCTCTCCAACGCCTCAGGAGGCTTGACCCCTTTAGTCCACCCAGTGAGCTCCAAGAGATACCCGTCGCGACTCGAGAGCAGAGCGGGGTTCTTTGCTTCCACTCGACATGAATGCCTGTCTCACCGGGTGTGTCTGGAATGCAACCCTGAGATCCCTGTCGCCCCTGGAGAGGAACATTGGCTTCTGGACAGAAGCCTAGATGAGGTCTATGGGCCCTGCAGTCACTCGAGAGCAATCCCCAGCTTTCCTTCGCAACTCGAATGGAAGTTTGGACTTCCCTGGGGCAACACAAGAGGCATCCTGAATTCCCCGTCGTAATTCGAGAATCCTGCTACACCTCGAGAAAAACCACGTGGTTCCCCCGTCATCACAAGATGTAGCCCTGTGCCGCTACAGCGTCTCAGGAGAAGTCCCACTTTAGGAATTGGAGTTCGAAACGGTACCGGTCACCCTTGATGCGACCCACAAAGTGCCCCGACATCCCGGTCTCCCTCGAAAGGAACACCGAAGTTTTCCGGCACCACTTCCTCTGAGCCTCTTCTACCCTCCTGATCTGGAC
>NW_011402355.1:0-635 GCF_000754665.1 Bison bison bison | reverse complement strand
TTCTCCCATATCTATTCACAAGCCTGCCTAAATCATTGACTTCTAGCCACCTTTGGGATGCCAATGACCACCCACCCTTACCAGGCCGCAGAGGAGAGAAAACACTTACCACAGGAGGTCCGGGTAAGGAACAAGGAACTAACAAGCTCCCACCAACCAGGATTCTGCAGAGGTCAACAAGAGGTCAGCCAGAGATGGGAGACTGCAGTCCAGAGGTCCTAGCAACTTCCAGCGAGCAGCAAAGGCCCAGCATAGTCAAAACGAATTCAATGTTACCCAAAACAAATAAATCAACGGACAGAAGTTCTTGGAACACATGACTGAGGTTAGGGGTGAGGCAGTACATGTATGTGCCAGGATACTCTTAAAGTATACTCTTAACATAGATGAGGAGAACAAGGTAAGAGGAAAACTTACTGTTTGGTTCAGGTCGCTTCTGAGCCTTTTGGGGGAACCGACCTGAAGCCAGAGTCTAGCCGAAATACACAGGCTTTGGACATCGCTGAAGACCAACATTTCCTAAGGAAAAAACGCATTGCTTAGCTCAAGGTTTGTCTGGGAAATTCTTACACATCAGGAGATGGCTCCGAGGTGGATTTCTACAAAGAACATCCATGCAAAGGACAAGCCTACAC
>NW_011402354.1:0-751 GCF_000754665.1 Bison bison bison | reverse complement strand
GTCAAAGCTGTGGTTTTTCCAGTAGTCATGTATGGATGTGAGAGTTGGACTATAAAGAAAGCTTTGCATCAAAAAAAATTGATGCTTTTGAACTGTGGTATTGGAGAAGATTCTTAGTCCTAAAGGAGATCAGTCCTGGGTATTCATTGGAAGGACTCATGTTGAAGCTGAAACTCCAATACTTTGGCCACCTGATGTGAAGAACTGACTCACTGGAAAAGACCCTGATGTTGGGAAAGATTGAGAGCAGGAGGAGAAGGGGACAACAGAGGAGATGGTTGGATGGCAGCATCGACATGATGGACATGAGTTTGAGCAAGCTCCGGGAGTTGGTGATGGACAGGGAAGGCTGGCATGCTGCAGTCCATGGGGTCGCAAAGAGTCGGATACAACTGAGCGACTGAACTGAAATGAAGGACTGGTCTTTACTTCTTTTTTTTTTTTAACTTAATTTAATTTTATTTTTTAACTTTACAATATTGTATTGGTTTTGCCATATATCAAAAATGAATCCGCCACAGGTGTACATGTGTTCTCCATCCTGAACCCTCCTCCCTCCTCCCTCCCCATACCATCCCTCTGGGCCGTCCCAGTGCACCAGCCCCAAGCATCCAGTATCGTGCATCGAACCTGGACTGGCGACTCGTTTCATATATGATATTATACATGTTTCAATGCCAATCTCCCAAATCATCCCACCCTCTCCCTCTCCCACAGAGTCCAAAAGACTGTTCTATATATCAGTGTCTCT
>NW_011402353.1:0-693 GCF_000754665.1 Bison bison bison | reverse complement strand
GCAACTCGAGAAAAACCACGTGGTTCCCCCGTCATCGCAAGATGAAGCCCTTTCCCGCTACAGCGTCTCAGGAGAAGTCCCACGTTAGGAATTGGAGGTCGAAACGGTACCTTCGGCACCCTTGACTGCGCCCCCCACCAAAGTTCCCCGGCCATCCCGGGTCTCCCTGGAGAGGAACACCCGAGGTTTTTCCCGGCACACCACTTCCTCTGAGCCCCTTCTACCCTCCTGATCTCCACAGGAGGGTCGACTCCCCTGCTTTGTCTGGAAGGGGTTCCCAACCTTCCGGTAGCACCTCAGGATGAGGCCGGTCTCACGACGACATTCCAGACGTGGCCTCTTGGGTGCTTCCACATTGTGAAGCACCCCGATTTCCCGGTCCCCACTTGGTAAGAACCCGATGCCCGGACACCTCTCCGAACTCCACCCTGTGAATGAAGTCAACACGAAGGGGCAGTGACTCGCCCGTGCATCGTCCGGAAAAGACCCCCAGGTTCCAAATACCGCTCGACAAGTGGCCTCTCTCCCCGGGGACACCTCGAGAGGCAAGCGGAGTTCCATGCCTCAACCCAAGACGAGGCCTGACTCTCCTGTCCCCAGTCTGCAGGGACCCTGCGATCGGAGTCTGAAATCAGAGGAACCCTGAGGTTCCTGCCTCAACTGGAGATGAGGCCCTCTTCCAATGCACCAAAC
>NW_011402352.1:0-640 GCF_000754665.1 Bison bison bison | reverse complement strand
CGGGGAGACAGGCATTCATCTCGAGTGGAAGCAAAGAACCCCGCTCTGCTCTCGAGTCGCGACGGGTATCTCTTGGAGCTCACTGGGTGGACTAAAGGGAGTCAAGCCTCCTGAGGCGTTTAGAGAGAGGTCGCGAGGTTGGCCTCCAGGCCATGCAGGAGACGAAGGCCCTCATCTCCGCGATGACGGGGGAGTCTCGGGGTGGTTCTCGAGCGGCGGCCCAAGGGTGCGGTTTCTCACGAGGTACGACGGCGAGGTCAGTGAGCCTCTCGTGAGGCGCCATGGAAGGCGGGTCTCCATGCGAGTGGCGAGGGGGAGTGCGTCATTGCTCTCGAGTCATGGTAGGGGAACCTGGCCTCGAGACGTGTGGAAGAAGGTCTCTCGAGGTCTTTCTCGGGTTGAGGCAGGAAACCCT
This sequence comes from Bison bison bison, assembly GCF_000754665.1. Classification (NCBI taxonomy): domain Eukaryota; kingdom Metazoa; phylum Chordata; class Mammalia; order Artiodactyla; family Bovidae; genus Bison; species Bison bison. The sequence goes on along the minus strand of NW_011402352.1, from coordinate 225 downwards.
GGCTTCCCTCGACTTGTGCAGGTGACCTCAGGGGGCTTCTCATGGTGGCTCTGAGAAGTCAGGGAAACTGGAGGTGGGGGGGGGCCTCTCGGGACTCCACGGGTTTTGGTGCATTGGAAGAGGGCCTCATCTCCAGTTGAGGCAGGAACCTCAGGGTTCCTGTGATTTCAGACTCCGATCGCAGGGTCCCTGCAGACTGGGGACAGGAGAGTCAGGCCTCGTCTT
>NW_011402351.1:0-748 GCF_000754665.1 Bison bison bison | reverse complement strand
ACCCAAAAAAGATGTCGTTTTCATTATAGGGGACTGGAATGCAAAAGTAGGAAGTCAAGAAACACCTGGAGTAACAGGCAAATTTGGCCTTGGAATACAGAATGAAGCAGGGCAAAGGCTAGTAGAGTTTTGACAAGAAAAATGCACTGGTCATAGCAAACACCATCTTCCAACAACACAAGAGAAGACTCTACACATGGACACCACCAGATGGTCAACACCAAAATCAGATTGATTATATTCTTTGCAGCCAAAGATGGAGAAGCTCTATACATTCAGCAAAAACAAGAGCAGGAGCTAACTGTGGCTCAGATCATGAGCTCCTTATTGCCAAATTCAGACTGAAATTGAAGTAAGTAGGGAAAACCACTAGACCATTCAGGTATGACCTAAATCAATAATAGAAAACACATACCTAATGCTTACTTTGCCAACAAAGGTCTGTCTAGTCAAGGCTATGGTTTTTCCAGTAGTCGTGTATGGATGTGAGAGTTGGACTATAAAGAAAGCTGAGCACAGAAGAATTGGTGCTTTTGAACTGTGGTGTTGGAGAAGATTCTTGAAAGTCCCTTGGACTGCAAGGAGATCCAACCAGCCCATCCTAAAGTAGATCAGTCATGGGTTTTTATTGGAAGAACTGAGGTTGAAGCTGAAACTCCAATACTTTGGCCACCTGATGGGAAGAGCTGACTCATTTAAAAAGACCCTGATGCTGGGAAAAAGTGAGGGCAGGAGGAGAAGGGGACGA
>NW_011402349.1:0-527 GCF_000754665.1 Bison bison bison | reverse complement strand
TATTGTTTTAAGCTGTTAGTTTGGGTAATTTGTCATGTACCAGTAGTTCATTAATGCATTGCCAACTTTGTGTCATGTCTTTATCCCGGGGCGCCTGCCCATTTAGTCCAATCTTAAGCTGTTAGTTTGGGGTAATTTGTTATGCAGCAGTAGTTCATTAATGCACTGCCAACTTTGGGCCATGTATTTATCCCGGGGCGCCTGCCCATTTAGTCCAATCTAAGCCAGAATCTGCTAGTTCAGTTTAGAAAACATACCTCACCCTTGATCTGACCACCCTCAGTATCAGATCAAATTCCTTATCACTCGCCTCAATATCTTATCAGCCTTGCCTAGCCTCAGCAGTGATCCTCTCAGTTGAGCCAGAATCCACCCTCACCCTTATGGCCCTCTTAATAAGTTTCCATTCACTGACACCCACTCTGTTGTTGTTGTTCATTGCAGTCTCCTAGTCTCTATTTGCAATCCCATGGACCCATCCTGTTCCATAGCTATAAATCCTAGTTGTGTCCCTACTGGAGTCAGAC
>NW_011402348.1:0-570 GCF_000754665.1 Bison bison bison | reverse complement strand
GATTCGTGTCTGCTCAGTCACGGGTGTCAAGCCTGCTGAGTCACGTGTTTACGAGTCTGCTTAGCCACTTAATGGCAGTCTGCTCAGCTCCTTGATTTTGCCAGCTGAGCTGCGACGATTCGTGCCTGCTCCAGCTCCTTGATCTTTGCCTCGCTGAGCTGTGTGATTCCTGCCTGCTCAGCTCCATGAGTATTGCCTGCTGAGCTGCATGATTGGTGTCTGCTGAGCTGCACCATTTGTGTCTGCTGAGCTGCACCATTGGTGTCTGCTGAGCTGCCCAAATTGTGTCTGCTCAGTCCCGGGTGTAGAGCCTGCTGCGTCACGTGTTTAGAGTCTGCTTAACCACTTCATTACAGTTTGACTCAGCTACCTTGACGATTTCCTGCTCCTCTCCGTGAATAGTGCCCTCTTAGCCAAGTGATTAGTGCCTGCTCAGCTCTTTGATTATTGCCTCCTGAAGCACGTGATCAGTGCATGATAGCCACGTGATCAGCGCCTCTCAGTCACGTGATCAGCGCCCCTCAGTCTACGTGATCAGCGCCTCTCAGTCACGTGATCAGTGCCTCTCAG
>NW_011402347.1:0-538 GCF_000754665.1 Bison bison bison | reverse complement strand
TGTGCTTCCGCCCCGGGTGGTGTACGGTGTTGGTCTGTCCAGTATATATATGTACGAATGTACACCCTATAGATACACACACCACACACGCGCGCACGTGGACATCCACGCAGACACATGGGTATACATGCACACATACACTGATTGCTACATGTACATGTATGTAATACACACGCGCGTTTGCGTATGCGTGTACATGTGTGTGCATCTATGCACATCGATCTGTGTATAGGGCACTCTAGATGCACACGGGCACCTGTACATACGTACATGCGTGCACGTCTACGTATATATACACACGTGTGTACGTAGGCACAGTATTCACGCGTGCGTCTGTGTGGACGTACATACACTCTCTGTAGACGTCTGCGTATGCGTCCGTACGTATGTATACGTGGGTACATACACGTGTGCACATACACACGCAGATATGTGTGTCTATGCAAGCATGCACGTACGGGTACGCATAGACGTGCATCCACACCTGTGCGCAGACATCACACGTATACACACTATACGTGCATCTAGATGCGTTGAC
>NW_011402346.1:0-617 GCF_000754665.1 Bison bison bison | reverse complement strand
GATGCTGCCATGAAAGGGCAGCAGGGTGCCCTCCTCCCTTGTTTTCTGCCTGGGCGGCCACCGGGTTTTGAAACCCATGCACCCTACTAAGTTTCTAGGGTGCAATTCGTGGACCCTCCCTTTCCCATCCCAGCAGGTGGTCAAGGGCCCGCTGGCCTCCAAAGTGCCAGAAGCAGGGCTGGGCCAGCCGGCCAGAGATCAGGGTTCTGGCCCTTGGACTTGCAGCGGACACTAGGCTGCTTGGGAAAACCGCGCGGCTCTGACCTTTCAGCAAAGGGGTGGAGCGGTAAAGGCCTTGAGCCCAAAGGCGAGGCCTTTCTGCGACCGCCAGGTTGTGCCAACAGAGGGCGGACTACGTGGTTCCCTGCTCCACGCAGTCCCAGTTCCCTGACCTGTGGTCCGCACCCCTCCGCCGCGCCCACTGGATGCCGATCCGTTGGGGACCCAGGAGCGCACGCAGTGGGCGTTCCCAGCCGCCACGGCCGACCCCCGAGAGGACGAACGGGGAACGCCCCTCCCCCCACCCCCGCCAGGAGCCCGACCCCCGCCCCGCGCCGCCCCGCCCCTGTCACGCCTCCCGGTGCCCTTCCCAGCCGCAGTGGGGATCCCCGGAGCAC
>NW_011402345.1:0-500 GCF_000754665.1 Bison bison bison | reverse complement strand
GGTGAGCGATCACACCATCGTGAATATCTGGGTCTTGAAGATCTATTTTGTATAGTTCTACTCTGTATTCCTGCCACTTTTCTTAATATTTTCTGAGTCTTTTAGGTCCGTAAAATTTCTGTCCTCTATAGAGCCCATCTTTGCATGAAATGTTTCTTTAGTATCGCTAATTTTCTTGAGGGCATGGTCTTTCCCATTCTTTTGCTTTCTTCTGTTTCTTTGCATTGATTGCTGAGGAAGGCTTTCTTATCTCTCCTTGCTAATCTTGGGAACACTGCATTCAGATGCTTATATCACTCCTTTTCTCCTTTCTTTTTCACTTCTCTTCTTTTCACAGCTATTTTTAAGGCCTCCACAGACACCTATTTTGCTGTTTTGCATTTCTTTTCCATGAGGATAGTCGTGATACCTGTCTCCTGTACAATGTCACGAACCTCTGTCCATAGTTCATCATGCACTCTATCTGACCTAATCCCTTAAATTTCTCACTTCTATTATAT
>NW_011402344.1:0-564 GCF_000754665.1 Bison bison bison | reverse complement strand
GCTACAGTAAGCAAATGAGTGTGGTACTGGCACAAACCAGACACATAAATCAATAGAGAGCCCAGAAAGAAACCTATGCACTTAAGGTCAGTCAACAACAAAGGAGGTGAAAATATACAATGGAGTAAAGACAGTCTCTTCAATAAGTGGTGCTAAGAAAACTGGACAGCTCTATGTAAAAGAATGAAATTAGAAAATTCTCTAATACCATATACCAAAAAATAAGCTCAAAATGAATTAAAACTTAAATGCAAGGCTAGAAGTGATAAAACTCCTAGAAGAAAACCTAGGCAGAACACTCTTTGACATAAATGGTAGCAATATTTTTTGGATCTTGTCTCCTAGTCACCTGATCACGTCTGACTCTTTTTTTGCAGCTCCATGGACTGTAATCCACCAAGCTCCTCTGTCCGTGGATTTCCCAGGCAAGAATTCTGGAGTGGATGGCCATTTCCTTCTCCAGGGGATCTTCCCGACTCAGGGATCAAACCCAGTTTCCTGCATTTGCAGGAAGAGTCTTTACCATCTGAACCACCAGGAAAGCCCACAGCAAAGGAAATAAAA
>NW_011402343.1:0-574 GCF_000754665.1 Bison bison bison | reverse complement strand
GCCTACCAGGCTCCTCCATCCATGGGATTGGCCAGGCAAGAGTAATGGAGTGGGTGCCATCACCTTCTCATATATATATAAATATATATATATTTTTTTCTATATCTGAGTATTTTTTCTTTAAACCTGGGCAAACTTTTGAAAATTGGTAGGTATTTATTAAAAGGAGAGAGGGGAGTGGTATAAAAGAGTCCTTATATGTTAGATGTAGCCAATAAAACATATTTTGAAGTATTTCCACTTACATATATTCAATAACTGAGTAGAGTCTTGAGTCATTCTGCATTTGGGTTTAATTTTTCCATGTTGTTATACCTAATGGGAATTAAAAGTCAATGTAATTTTTTTATACCCAAACTCATACACACATGGGTATGTATGTGGATATGTCAAAATAAAATTTTAGGCAACATTATTCAGGTGGCCAAACACTTTGCTTGCTCCCAAGATCTTAAATGAACTGTTTGGGAAGCCCAACATTGCTTAATAAATTACTGGCTGAATGCTTTAGATACTGTTGCTGAAAGGCTCTCCTTTAATCTAGTTCGTCTTCCACTATTGTTTCTGTAATAAG
>NW_011402342.1:0-613 GCF_000754665.1 Bison bison bison | reverse complement strand
GATCCTATAAACTACAGCCTACCAGGCTCCTCCGTCCATGGGATTTTCCAGGCAAGAGTACTGGAGTGGGGTGCCATTGCCTTCTCCACAGTATACTAAGGCATATATATGGAATTTAGAAAGATGGTAATGACAACCCTGTATGTGAGACAGGAAAAGAGACACAAATGTATAGAACAGTCTTTTGGACTCTGTGGGAGAGGGAGGGGAGGGATGATTTGAGTGGGCATTTTAATTTGTGCCTCTTTATATTTTTGAATTAGCCATTTCTTCAGCCGAAATCTCTAACATAAAAGTCCAAAGGAGAACCTAGACATACACTCACAAACACTATTTTTAATCTGATGTGCACACACACACACAAGCACAGTCTCAGTCTTATATACTCAAAACACAATTATGAAAGAAAAATAAACCAAAGGACTCACAGAAGGAAACCTAGGAACTGCACAGAGTTCTCTGATATTTGTTTTTAGGCTTAAGGTTGGAAGTTATTTTGTAGTTGAATGATTTCAGTCTAGTGACATTTTAAGTCAGAATGCTTTGCTATACATAACGTTGTTCTGGATCCCATGGGATCTTAGAATATTTTGCATGTAAAACTATTCTGTGA
>NW_011402341.1:0-561 GCF_000754665.1 Bison bison bison | reverse complement strand
TCTGCTGAGGCAGCTTGCCTGGCCATCTTCTCGAGTTTTCTGAGGTTCCGCTCCTTGAAGGGATGTGTGACAGTGATACCGGCGGTCAGACAAGTCGAGTGGTGTTTGCTCACCCTCAGATCCTCAGGCCCGAGCTGTGTAACCATGTGGAATCGTGATGTCTCTGGCAGTCATGTCTGCGGGTGTCCTGATTTATGAGAAACTCCCTAGCGGTCACTGTGAAAACAGAGAGTGCTGGGGACTCAGGCCTCTTCCTGTGAGCCTCGCCTCTCCTCTGTGCACAGACAGACAGCACCCACCCGGCCCACCCCTCCCCAGTGAGACCGTCTCAGAGAGAACCCCTCCAACATGTGGTACAGCAGGTGTACTTGTTTAGTAGCTTGGTGTGAGTAATTCTGTGTGAGAACTCAAAACAGAAATATTTGCACAGGTTTGCATAAGCTATTCACACTACTCTTTGGCAACAGGAGATTAGGTGGCACAGTTTAATACGTATAGAATTCTAGAAAATGCGTTTTCAAGACATTTCACTTTTAAAGTTAGGACTTTGCTCTCACATTG
>NW_011402340.1:0-546 GCF_000754665.1 Bison bison bison | reverse complement strand
GAACAATTGTGAACTGATTAAATTTGGCTGGTTCCAAAACAGAGACGCTGGTCCTCTGACCGATTTCCTGAGCTGTGATAATCCGAAAACCATTGATCCAGAACAGCCGACCACTGTAGTACATCAGTGCATTCTGGGAAATGTCGGAGGTGCTCCAGGCTGCGAATTCTGTGATGGTGGTATCCCCAGCACTGCTGAAACAGGACGCCAATTAGCGTGTGTGTCTGGAGTGGGATAAAGGTTGGTACATTCGAGGAGAGAATGTGTGTTTGTTTAGTGTGTGTGTTTGAGAACAAACTTTGCGACAATAATTCTCGTTATTCTTAATTCTATGTAAAGTTGACTTTTTGCATTTTTTTCAGGAAGTATTCCTAAAGTAGATTTTCCAGGGCTTTCCTTACGAACGTGATATTGCAATAGCAAGTGTTACACAGATCTTAATAAATCCTCATGATTTTTCGTAATAACCCCACATCGAAGGTACAGCCCACTGATTGGTTTCTCCTCACTGCCTTCCTCTTGTTCTTGGTTAGTCATACTATTTAC
>NW_011402339.1:0-599 GCF_000754665.1 Bison bison bison | reverse complement strand
CCCCTGGCTGACCTTGCTCGTGTTGCCTGCAGATCATCAGCGAAGACGTGTGGGACGATCCCCTGAAGTACTACCTCAGGGAGGAAGGTTCGTCCATGAGAGATAACTGACAGAAACACATGTGGTGGTGGGGTCTGGAGGTAGGCCCCGTAGGGACAGCCGAATAGTAGCCGGGACACAGTACTTTCTTTCGCAAATGGGGATGCTCAGGCTCATGCAAACTGGCTGCAGAGCCAGAGCCTGAGTCAAGCATGTAGCAGGTGACTTGCTGAGACTGGGGGCTGGGGGGGACGTCGGTGTGTCCGAGAGCGCAGTAAGTCCCCCTCCAGTCAGCTGTGGTGGCAGCGCGAGAGTCCTAGGTGATACGACTAGAGGCAGGGTGAATTAAGTGCCTGTGTCAGAATCATCTGTCCTTGGGTCCTGCCATTCCCCCGGCGTCCTTCCTCTCACTGAGTTTGAGAATGCCTGGGCCCTTCACTTCCGCCCCTTAACCTAGGATGGCCTGTCATTGAAAGGGCGTCCTGTCCAGGGCCCCAGTGCACCTGTGCGCTGACTTTGGGATCTTGTGTGAATTTCCACATCCAATACTCTGATCTCAC
>NW_011402338.1:0-658 GCF_000754665.1 Bison bison bison | reverse complement strand
ATGCCTTAAGTCTAATCAAGGCATCATGCCTCATAAATATCAAATTCACAATATGTATCTATTCAATGAATAAAGTTATTTCTGAATGAATGAATAAGTGCAAGATTCCATAACATGGGGTGTCACTTCATAATTAATAATTAAATAAATAGCAATCAGATTAACTACTTACACTCACCATGACATATCTTATAGGTTTGTCTGAATATAAATGAAATATAACTACTCTTCCCAAATTCCATTCAATCCTGAACTTCTTCTTGCCAGTTTTTTAAATTTTTTATTAGTACAAAATAATTTGGATTTTTTTATTATACTTTATTGGAATACAGTTGGTTTACCTGTTGTGTTAGCTTCTACTGTACACCAAAGTGAATCAGCCACTGCTGCTGCTGCTGCTGTGTCGCTTCAGTTGTGTCCGACTCTGTGCGACCCCATAGATGGCAGCCTACCAGACCTCCCCCGTCCTGGGATTCTCCAGGCAAGAACACTGGAGTGGGTTGCCATTTCCTTCTCCAATGCATGAAAGTGAAAAGTGAAAGTGAAGTCGCTCAGTCGTGTCCGACTCTAGCGACTCCATGGAGTGCAGCCTACCAGGATCCTCCGTCCATGGGATTTTCTAGGCAAAATACTGGAGTGGGGTGCCATTGCCTTCTCC
>NW_011402337.1:0-642 GCF_000754665.1 Bison bison bison | reverse complement strand
CACAGCTGACCCTCCTGATACCAATATACAGAAATTCTGGAAAACTATAAAAACAAATATTTTAAACATAGAGCTTAGCTCAAACTCAAGAACTGAAATTGTCTACATACCAAAATGTAGCATAAACTTGAAGCCAGGACAATCACCTTATAAGCCAACAGTAACACATATATATCGACTACAGTAACATATATATATTGACTATATAAACCATAATAGCTTGAAACTGGAGTTTTAATATCCACTTGGGCAAAGAAGATGTGTCATGGATTTAAACTTGTGAACCTTGCTTCTAGAAGGCCTGAATTCTGGCAAAGCTGCTCCTTAGATAAAGAATTTTAAAAATCTCTGACCTTGTCTTAAGGAAGCAACAGGAAAGATGGTCTCTACTTAAAATAAAAAGTTGATTGAAATAATCTAAATCTGCAAGCCAAGTCCTCTTGTGGCTGTGGACGACAAACCTACAGTTCCCATGTCATATGAGACTCTCGAGTCAAGAAATTAGTGCAAAAATATGTGGTTCTGAACAAGTGAAAAATTTGAAGTGTTCAGCAGAAGCAATCACACAGTTTTTCTCTAGTGGTGCTTCCCCAGCTCATGGCAAGTGTAAAGACTGTTAAACTGTTCTACCACAGTTGAACT
>NW_011402336.1:0-587 GCF_000754665.1 Bison bison bison | reverse complement strand
GAAAGAAAGTGCACAAAAGTCATATGTGTTGAATCAAGATTTTGCATTTAACCATCTCTCGAAAAGGAAGAGAGCTTCACCTGCACATGTTTCTTTCAAAAACGTCAATTGCTTTTCAATTCTGGGGTTTCTCTCTTGCCTTGTTCACTTAGCCTTAACAGTAAAAATCCACGAAAACTACATAAAGATTCAAAGATGCCAACAAAGGACAGCTTCTGTTTTTGTAAATCATCTTTCCATTTAGTAGAACACGAGCTCTATTCTTTGTATTTTTCCTAGGGAATTAGCAATGTCCTGGTTCAGATGGCAAGGCATCCGCGCGCAGGAGACTGGGGTTTGATCCCTGGGTCGGGAAGATCCCGCCGGAGAAGGAAATGGCAACCCACTCCAGTATCCTCGCCTGGGAAATGCCACGGACAGAGAAGCCAGATGGGCCGCAGTCCATGGGTCGTATCAAAGTTGGGCTCAACCCAGCAACTACGAACACAAGTATTTCCAAAGACCACACTCAAGTGTGTGTGTGTGTGTGTGTGTGTGTGTGTATCTCCTCTTGCCGTCTTGGAGTCTGTCTCGGAATCTTCATGTAT
>NW_011402335.1:0-640 GCF_000754665.1 Bison bison bison | reverse complement strand
GAATGTTGATGTGGTAGGCTAGCAATAGGGACACAGTTTTGACCTGGAATGACTTAAAGGGGCACACTGGAAAGCAGTTCTCCAAGTCAGCTGAGCCCAGACGTCCTTGTTTTCTGGTCCCTGAAAGAATGCACAGGCAATGGATCAGGCCAGTGTGACTGGTACTGTGAAGCTGTCCAAGGTAATGGGAGAATGTAGAATGCAGGCAGAACTCATTCAGCTGTCCAGGGCGAGTATTTCCAACCCTGTCTGAAGCTCTGCAGATCGGTCCTTGTCAGGAGCAAATGCCAAAATGTTGTAACCTTTGAGGCTAAGTCAAAGGGTTAGAAGTGTAACCTGACAGGATCGATGAGAAAGTGAAAGAAAATAATCAGGACATATAAAGTCAGGTGCTTACCAAAATTGATGTTCCTGGAGAAGAAAGTTTGTATGTCTGTATATGTGCAAGTTTCCTCTCAGGGATGTTAATGTGTACACACGCATGTGTGTGCATATATGCGTGAAAAGCGCCTGACAGTATGCTTGTGAGTATAAGGTGTAGAAACTGACCTAACCAGGTGATAGAAGTTGAATAGGGAAAACATAAAAGCCATAGGGAAAGGTACATACTCTGGCCATCAGAAGCACTGGAGCCAGGTTG
>NW_011402334.1:0-990 GCF_000754665.1 Bison bison bison | reverse complement strand
CAGGGGGAGCGCGTCACTGGTCCCGAGCCATGTGGGGAATCTGGCCTCGAGACGCGTTGAAGAAGGTCTCTCGAGGTCTTTCTCCGGTTGAGGCGGAAACCCTGGGTTCCCTCGACTTGTGCAGGTGACCTCAGGGAGCTTCTCATGGTGGCTCTGAGAAGCCAGGGAAACTGGAGGTGGGAGGGGCATCTCGGGACCCCACTGGGTTTGGTGCATTGGAAGAGGGCCTCATCTCCAGTTGAGGCAGGAACCGCAGGGTACCTCTGATTTCAGACTCCGATCGCAGGGTCCCTGCAGACTGGGGACAGGAGAGTCAGGCCTCGTCTTGGGTTGAGGCATGGAACTCCGCTTGCCTCTCGAGATGTCCCCGGGGAGATTGGCCGCTTGTCGAGCTGTATTTGGAACCTGGGGTTTTTTCCGAACTGTGCACGGAAAAACTGCCCCTTCGTGTTGACTTCATTCACAGGGTGGAGTTCGGAGAGGTGTCCGGGCATCGGGTTCTTCTCAAGAGGGGACCGGGAAATCGGGGTCCTACGGAATGTGGAACCACCCACGAGGCCACGTCTGGAATGACTTCGTGAGACCGGCCTCATCCTGAGGTGCGACCGGAAAGTCGGGAACCCCTTCCAGACAAAGCAGGGGAGTCGACCCTCCTGTCCAGATCAGGAGGGGAGAAAGGGCTCAGAGGAGGGGGTGCCGGAAAACCTCAGTGTTCCTCTCAAGGGAGACCGGGATTTCGGGGAACTTTGTGGGTCGCATCAAGGGTGCCAAGTGCCCTTTCGACCTCCAATTCCTAACGTGGGCCTTCTCCTGAGACGCTGCCCCGGGAAAGGGCTTCATCTTGCGATGACGGGGGAGCCACGTGGTTTTTCTCGAGTTACGGCGGGATTCTCGAGTTACGACGGGGAATTCAGGATGCCTCTTGTGTTGGCCCAGGCAAGTCCAATCTTCCATTCGAGTTGCGGAGGAAAGCTGGGGATTGCTCTCGAG
>NW_011402333.1:0-706 GCF_000754665.1 Bison bison bison | reverse complement strand
ATTGCAGTAGAGGTTGTTTTAGGCAAGGCCAAGTCCATGGAAATTCAAAATGTGGGGTAAATACAAGTTTTGGGAAACCCTTCCATACATTACAGAGCAAGGGGTCTGGGAACATTGTAAGCCTCATACAGGGGTAAATGGCAGCTTCGGGGTTCAGTAGAAGTATTTGCAGATGTTGTTGAAAGCCCCTTAGCTGCCATAATTGGCCCCTCGGCTCACCGTGTGTGGTGGGCACATGCCTAAGTTGGCAGCCTGCACTTTTCTGGGCTTCACGGTCACCTCTCGCAAAAGCATCTGTGGCTCCTAATTGCTTGTGGGAATCCAGAACTTATTTACTGGTGGCGTTTAAAGAGTTTCCTGGTATATCTTCAAGTTGCCAACTTGACGTTTCAAAAATCCTTTGAACCTTCTGGGGGGATAGGGAGGGAAGTATAGAGAGATTTCAGAGGCATTTGAAATATTCCCTCAAGAAAAGGTAGGGAGCTGACTCCTGGTCCCCACAAACTGGCGCCTGCCTCCCCGTCCCGCTCAGTCCTAGCTGCCCCACCCTTTATGCTGCTCTCCCCTCCTCGGTTCTCCCACACCCACTGGAGCCCATCCTCTTTTCTAAAGACTCTGCCCTGCGAAGTTGGCTACTACGCAGCCTCAGGTTTTCCATTAAGGATCTGAAGAGGCACAGGTTGGAACCAGCAGCTAGGAGTTTCGC
>NW_011402332.1:0-512 GCF_000754665.1 Bison bison bison | reverse complement strand
TAAACACGTGACGCAGCAGGCTCTACACCCGGGACTGAGCAGACACAATTTGGGCAGCTCAGCAGACACCAATGGTGCAGCTCAGCAGACACAAATGGTGCAGCTCAGCAGACACCAATCATGCAGCTCAGCAGGCAATACTCATGGAGCTGAGCAGGCAGGAATCACACAGCTCAGCAGGCAAAGATCAAGGAGCTGAGCAGGCACGTATCTCGCAGTTCAGCAGGCAATAATCCTGGAGCTGAGCAAGCAGGAATCACGCAGCTCAGCAGGCAATAATCAAGAAGCAGAGCAGGCAGGAATCAGGCAGCTCAGCAGCCAATAACTCAAGAGCTAGCAGTCAGGAATCGCGCAGCTCAGCAGGCAATAATCATGGAGCTGAGCTGGCAGGAATCACGCAACTCAGCAGGCAATACTCACGGACCTGAGCAGGCAGGAATCACGCAACTTAGCAGGCAATAATAATTGGAGATGAAGGCTGTAATGAACTGGATAAGCAGACTCTAATCACG
>NW_011402330.1:0-532 GCF_000754665.1 Bison bison bison | reverse complement strand
GCTTCGGGGCTGGGGGTGTGCACACTGCCAAAGCCTCCCACAGGGAGAGCTCTTTCCGAGGGAAAGGAAGCGCCCCAGGCTGCATTCCCAAGCTGGTGCTTCCCCGCCCAGACTAAGCGCCGCACGGAGGGAATCAGGGTCCCGGTGCCCCTGGCGTCGGGAGGCAGCTCCACAGCCAGAGTGTTGCTCCGTTTGTGCCCAGAAAGCGCCTGCCAGACCGGGCCTTCCCTGGAGCTGTCCTCCCGCCTAGAGGCAGGTGGATGTGCTGTGCGGGCTTCCCCTGTGCGTTTGGGCTCCCTAGCACAGCCGCAGCGCAGGGAACCAGCCCAGGATCAGTGAGCTCCGGGCAGTACTTTGGTCCCAGGTTTGGAGCCCAATGCCCGGAACGCGGGAGAGAAGAGGCTGGCTGCCGGCGGGTGCTTGCAAGCCTGTTACTGGGAAGGACCGAGTGAGCTTCCACACCGGCGGAGCTCCAGCTCTGCGCCCAGGCGCGATAGCACAGAGCCCCGGCCGAGAGGCTGCTCTGGCCTGG
>NW_011402329.1:0-600 GCF_000754665.1 Bison bison bison | reverse complement strand
TGGTGTGTGTGTGTGTGTGTGTGTGTGTGTGTGCGTGCGTGCGTGCGGGGAGGGAGGGGCGCTACTATCGCTGATAGGTATGTTCACCAATCTGTCGAATGCCAATATAAAAGTCAGTTCTTGGTTGCTGAAGGGAAATGTATGACTTGGTATTAAAAGAAGGTACGTGGCATGAAATCGCATTTTCTGAAGGAAAACGACGTCGTTCTTTCTTCCAGGTGGCAGTTTCAGGATGGGAGAAGCAAAGGAATGGGTACAGAATGGGATCAGGAGGTTGTAGGGAAAGTGGACCCCCAGAAAAGAGTGTTGTGCCTAGCACAAGGTTTCTTGAGAGGTTGAACTGCCTTTGCTAATGGATTTTAAGTTTCTTTACCTCTTCCGTGATCTCTTCTAGGTTGACCTAGAACAGAAATCTTTTGTTAGCTTTGGCTAAGTGGAGAAGTATTGCTTCACGGTGACTTGTGTGATCCTACCTGACTGTTCGAAACCCTTTTGATATCTATGCACTGCTGCTGCTGCTGCTGCTGCTGCTGCGAAGTCGTTTCAGTCGTGTCCGAGTCTGTGTGACCCCCATGGACGGCAGCCCACCAGGCCCCGCAG
>NW_011402328.1:0-630 GCF_000754665.1 Bison bison bison | reverse complement strand
TATTTTTACAGTCAAGTTGTCAGGTAAAAGTGATTTTTCCTTATGCGACAAGTTGACTTGATGTAAATGGTCAATTCTGTCCATCAACTTGTTATCAACAGTGAAAAACTTTCCAGATGTATGAGTAGAAGTGAAGCTGGAGAGTTTACTTCCTGTAAGAATCTTGTATTTTAATTTGAAAGTCATTTTATTTGCATAATCGTGTATTTAAACTGCTATATAAAAACATCCACCACACATTAGGGGAGAAGAGCAGAAACTGTGAATTCTAGGTTAATGCAGCACATTGACATGAATCCAGGAACTCACACAAAGCTGGTGGAGAACCTCATCAAGTGATGCGTCTGTATATATACAACCTTAAAAAAATAAAAAAAAAGATCAACTCAGCACTTCATCTGGTCTGGAGACTTGTGTTTAGAAACTGCAGCTTGTTTGTGAATTGCTGTTTTGATTATACAGAGTTCCTGATTCCCAGTGGAAAAGACTTGAGGCACTGACGTGCATCTCTGCCCTGAGAGCAGGGGAGGTAAGGGTTGTCAACTTGAGGTATCTCTTCACAGGAAAGAGAGTGGCCACCAGGGCCCCTTCAGAATGTTAGAGTAAATAAGTGAAATCCAGCGTGAATGA
>NW_011402327.1:0-787 GCF_000754665.1 Bison bison bison | reverse complement strand
CTTAGCAGACTGCTAGTGGCTGCATCACATCGGGCTAAAGACCCGCAGGGGTACTCTTACTCGCCCCCCCACCCCGCCCCAAGTCTATGTCAGCAGTCTTTCTCGATCTCTTTATCCTTCCGTAACACTTGATGACACAAAAGCTCTGAGCGATCAAGTCATATCGAATCTTCATTTCAGATTGAAGATGAATTCCATGGTATTGCCATCTTAAGTCTTTCCATCGCTATGGAATATCTGTCCATGTATTCAGGATCTTTTTCAGCCACGGTGTAGAATTTCCAGTGTGCCAGTCTTGCATCCTCGTGACATCCGTGGCAAAGCATTGGATTCATGTTGACAGTATTGAGAGGGAATATTTTTAAATTCCTTTTCAGATTATTATCTGCTAGTGTATACAGGTAAAACTCTGTGCTCATTCATTTTGATCACTTTGGACAGCTTGAGAGTTGTCTTTCCTTTCTTTGCTTTCTCGTACTTTAAGAGTATCCTGGCACATACATGTTCTGCCTCACCCCTAATCTCAGTCATGTGTTCAAAGAACTTCTGTCCGTTTATTTATTTGTTTTTGGTAACATTGAATTCGTTTTGACTATGCTGGGTCTTTGCTGCTCGCTGGAAGTTGCTAGGACCTCTGGACTGCAGTCTCCCATCTCTGGCTGACCTCTTGTTGACCTCTGCAGAATCCTGGTTGGTGGGAGCTTGTTAGTTCCTTGTTCCTTACCCGGACTCCTGCGTAAGTGTTTTCTCTCCTCTGTGGCCTGGTAAGGGTGGGTGGTCATTGGCA
>NW_011402326.1:0-638 GCF_000754665.1 Bison bison bison | reverse complement strand
GAGGAGCAAGCATCTTTTAATTTTCACCATCTGCAGTGATTTCGGAGCCCAAGAAAATAAAGTGTGTCACTGTTTCCACTGTTTCCCCATTTATTTTGCCATGAAGTGATGGGGCTGGATGCTATGATCTTCATTTTTTTGTAATGTTGAGTTTTTATGCCAGCTTTTTCACTCTCCCCTTTCACTTTCACTTTCACTAAGAGGCTCTTTAGTTTCAACCCCTGGAGGCATTTCTTATTCCCCTTTCTGTCTTTTCTCCACCACGAGGGTCCCCATTTATAGTTTTTAACAACATAGTTTAACAACAGATTCCTTCAATACATTCTATCCCTTTTTCCCTCTTATATATATATTGTAACCAATCCGTCCTTCAGTTCACTGATCATCTCTTCAGCTACATCCAATCTGATGTTGAGCCCAGAGACTGAGTTCTTAAATTCAGTCCCTGTTATTGTAAAGTTCTAGATTGGTTTTGATTCTCAGAAATTTTTCCTTTTGTCAAGTATATTTTTGAACAGGTGACATTTGCATCTGATACCTCTAGCATACCTCTGATACGCTGATATATATCTCATACCTCTGGATCTGATTCAGTTCTTTTTCTCTTGGTCCTGTTTGTTGTTACACCCTCTTTTGAT
>NW_011402325.1:0-510 GCF_000754665.1 Bison bison bison | reverse complement strand
CTGCCTGCTGATTCCTGCCTACTCAGCTCTTTGTTCATTGCCTCCAGAGGCACATGATCAGTGTATGATAGCAAACATGATCAGCGCATGATCAGTCACATGATCAGCACCATTAAGTCACTTGATCACTACATGATAGTCTTGTGATCAGTCCATGCTCAGTCACGGTACCAGTGCATGATCAGCCACGTGATCAATGCATGATAAGCCAGGTGATCAGTGCATGATCAATTACGTGATCAGTGCATGATTAGTCACTTGACCAGTGCATGATCAGTCACGTGAACAGTGCATATTAAGTCACCTGATCAGTGCATGATCAATACGTGATCAGTGAATGATCACTCACGTGACCAGTACATGGTAGCTACGTGATCATTGTACTGGTCAGCCAAGTGATCAGTGCATGATAGCACGTGATCAGTGCCTGATCAGTCACGTGATCAGTGCATGATCAGCCACGTGATCAGTGCATCATCAATTACGTGATCACTGCATGATCAGTCACGT
>NW_011402324.1:0-741 GCF_000754665.1 Bison bison bison | reverse complement strand
GACCACACTCAGGTGTGTGTGTGTGTGTGTGTGTGTGTGTGTGTATCTCCTCTTGCCGTCTTGGAGTCTGTCTCGGAATCTTCATATATTTCTGCCTCTGTATCTTCTGACAGCCAGCCGCCGGCCGGTTCATCTGCCCCCGGCCTCTCCCAGGTGCTCTGGCTCTGGCTGAGGAGCTTGCGCAGGCCAGGTGTCTCCCTTGGCTTGGGTGTGTGCGAGTGTCTGTGTGTCTGTCTGTGTGCCTGCCTGTGGCTTGTCTGCTCTCTCAGGAAGGTGGAGGGCTTGGCGTGGGGTCAAAGCGGGGCATCGGTAGTGTGAAGGGGCGTGGCTGAGGGCCTCTGTCGACCGTGTCTTCCTGGCTTCTGGTGGGTTTGGGTACCGGACAGGTGCTGGGGAATTTGGGTGCTCAAGTTTCCCTGCGCCTAGGCCCGCAGGAGGTTCAGAGGCCCCTGGGCCGCAGGGGTTGGGAGGCGGCGGGCCCCGAAGACCAATACCTCCGGGGCCGCGCGGGCCTGGGCAGCGAATGGGATCGGCGGGGCAGGGATGGCCCCACTCAGCGAGCGCGGCCGGGTCTGGAGCGGCCGGGGGTGGGGGGGCACCGATACCTCCGCACCCCTCATCTCAGCCCCCAGGCCCCGGGCGCACGCGTATCCTGCCAGTTACTTCCTAGCACCAAACTGACTTTTTCCCAACATTGTCAGTGCCTGTCATGGAGGGAAAGAGGGAGAGTTACTAGAAAAA
>NW_011402323.1:0-614 GCF_000754665.1 Bison bison bison | reverse complement strand
TTTTCTAGATTATTATTTGCTAGTGTATACAAGTAAACTGTGTACTCATTTCATTTTTATCACTTTGCACTAGCTTGTACGAGTTTGTCTTTCCTTTCTTTGCTTTCTCGAACTTTTAAGAGTATCCTGGCACATACATGTACTGCCTCACCCCTAACCTCAGTCATGTGTTCCAAGAACTTCTGTCCGTTTGTATTTATTTGTTTTTGGTAACATTGAATCGTTTTGACTATGCTGGGTCTTTGCTGCTCGCTGGAAGTTGCTAGGACCTCTGGACTGCAGTCTCCCATCTCTTGCTGACCTCTTGTTGACCTCTGCAGAATCCTGGTTGGTGGGAGCTTGTTAGTTCCTTGTTCCTTACCCGGACCTCCTGTGGTAAGTGTTTTCTCTCTTCTGTGGCCTGGTAAGGCTGGGTGGTCATTGGCATCCCAAAGGTGGCTAGAAGTCAATGATTTAGGCAGGCTTGTGAATAGATATGGGAGAAGGCAATGGCACCCCACTCCAGTACTCTTGCCTGGAAAATCTCATGGACGGAAGAGCCTGGTAGGCTGCAGTCCATGGGGTCGCTCAGAGTCGGGCACGACTGAGCGACTTCACTTTCACATTTCACTTTC
>NW_011402322.1:0-545 GCF_000754665.1 Bison bison bison | reverse complement strand
AGGAATTCGGAGGTCGAAACGGTACTTGGCACCCCTTGATCGCGCCCCCACCAAAGTTCCCCGGCATCCCGGTCTCCCTGGAGAGGAACACCGAGGTTTTCCCGGCACCACTTCCTCTGAGCCCCCTTCTACCCTCCCTGATCTCCACAGGAGGGTCGACTCGCCTGCTTTGTCTGAAGGGTTCCCGACCTTCCGGTCGCACCTCAGGATGAGGCCGGTCTCACGACGACATTCCAGACGTGGCCTCGTGGGTGCTTCCACATTGCGAAGCACCCCGATTTCCCGGTCCCCTCTTGGTAAGAACCCGATGCCCGGACACCTCTCCGAACTCCACCCTGTGAATGAAGTCAACACGAAGGGGCAGTGACTCGCCCGTGCATCGTCCGGAAAAGACCCCCAGGTTCCAAATACCGCTCGACAAGTGGCCTCTCTCCCCGGGGACACCTCGAGAGGCAAGCGGAGTTCCATGCCTCAACCAAAGACGAGGCCTGACTCTCCTGTCCCCAGTCTGCAGGGACCCTGCGATCGGAGTCTGAAATCAGAGG
>NW_011402321.1:0-747 GCF_000754665.1 Bison bison bison | reverse complement strand
AGCAGAAGATATTAAGAAGAGATGGCAAGAATACACAGAAGAACTGTACAAAAAAAGATCTTCATGACCCAGATAATCACGATGGTGTGATCACTAACCTAGAGCCAGATATCCTGGAATGTGAAGTCAAGTGGGCCTTAGAAAGCATCACTACGAACAAAGCTAGTGGAGGTGATGGAATTCCAGTGGAACTATTTCAAATCCTGAACATGATGCTGTGAAAGTGCTGCACTCAATATGCCAGAAACTTTGGAAAACTCAGCAGTGGCCACAGGACTGGAAAAGGTCAGTTTTCATTCCAATCCCAAAGAAAGGCAATGCCAAAGAATGCTCAAACTACTGCACAATTGCACTCATCTCACACACTAGCAAAGTAATGCTCAAAATTCTTCAAGCCAGGCTTCAACAGTATGTGAACCATGAACTTCCAAATGTTCAAGCTGGTTTAGGAAAGGCAGAGGAACCAGAGATCAAATTGCCAACATCCGCTGGATCATCAAAAAGGAAGAGAGTTCCAGGAAACATCTATTTCTGCTTTATTGACTATGCCAAAGCCTTTGACTGTGTGGATCACAATAAACTGTGGACCTACCTCACCTGCCTGGCAGGTCCAGACCACCAGACCACCTGACCTGCCTCTTGAGAAACCTGTATGCAGGTCAGGAAAAACAGTTAGAACTGGACATGGAACAACAGACTGGTTCCAAATAGGAAAAGGAGTTCGTCAAGGCTGTATATTGTCACCCT
>NW_011402320.1:0-629 GCF_000754665.1 Bison bison bison | reverse complement strand
TAACACTGGCGTGCGCTCGCAGTGCCTCAGCCACACTGGGTCTGCCCCCGCTCACAGCGCGTGTAGCCTCCCTGCCCACACTGCTCAGGCTCTAGGTTGTTCCGCCGGGAACAATCCGAGGCTGGCCCTGAGTTGCATGTACCTCCCAGGTCCAAGCCACTCAGGTTCAGGCACTCGGGTAGTCCTCAGAGGCGCAGACTCAGTTGGGCCTGAGTTTTGTGCTCTTCCCAGGTCCGAGCAGCTCAAGTGATGAGGTGTTTGGCGAGCGCCAATGCTGCGACTTATCGCCTCCCTGCCACTCGGTTATCTGGGTGTAAAACCGGCGCACCTTCTCAGGCAGATGTTAACCGTCCAGACCCCCAAAAAGTTTCAGTTAGCAAAGAAGCCTGCTTACAGTTTTATAGATAATGTCTCTCTGGGGCTGCGATTGCCCCCTTCCAGCTCTGGCTGCCTGTCACCGGAGGGGGAAGGTCTGCAGCCGGCTATCTCTGTTCAATTCTTTGTTCCGTGTGCGGGCCTGGCGGTGTCTTAGGTTGGGGCTGGCTTTTCGCATGGTAGATATCCCACAGTCTGGTTTGCTAGCCCAAATTATTTCGCTCAGATAGTGCTCAG
This sequence comes from Bison bison bison, assembly GCF_000754665.1. Lineage (NCBI taxonomy): Eukaryota > Metazoa > Chordata > Mammalia > Artiodactyla > Bovidae > Bison > Bison bison. The sequence goes on along the minus strand of NW_011402320.1, from coordinate 17 downwards.
GGTATTCAGGCCAGATT
>NW_011402319.1:0-671 GCF_000754665.1 Bison bison bison | reverse complement strand
ACCACACCTTTGCTCTGTAGGAATGCAACTTTATCTAATGCTTTTTTGGAGGGTGGCTCCTGACCAACCACCTTTAGAGAAAAATAAGTTTTCTGAAGAAAAGGTCTTAAAATGTTAAAAGGCCTCCGGGCCAGAAGATGATGCAAATCACCTAAAGCTTTTTGCATATGATAAGTTTGCAGGAAGAAAGCCTGGTTTGCTGCAAGACTCTACCCCTTCCCCCATTATCCTCTATGCATAACTTAAGGTATAAAAACTACTTTAAAATAAAGTGCGGGTCTTGTTCACCGAAACTTGCTCTCACCATGTCGTTCTTTCTCTAACCTTCTGGCTGAATTATTCATCCTCTTTTCTCCACTGAATTTCCTCACTGAGCTATCCTCATTCTATTACTCTTTATATCCTTAATTAACATTTAATTAAGCAGTTGTTTCCTGATCTTCGCCTACGCCGTCTCTCCTTCGAATACCCTGGATCAGCCGGGGCTGGTCCCCGGCACCCTACCATGGCTCGAGAGCAATGACGCCCTCGCCGTCGCCACTCGCATGGAGACCCGACTTCCCTGGCGCCCCACGAGAGGCTCACTGACCTCGCCGTCGTACCTAGGGAGAAACCGCACACTGTGGCCGCCGCTCGAGAACAACCCTGAGACTCCCCCATCATCGCGAGTT
>NW_011402318.1:0-687 GCF_000754665.1 Bison bison bison | reverse complement strand
GTATTGCTTTGTGCTCTCACCTCTGATTTCACTGGGGGCTGTCCCCCACCACCATCTCGCTCTCTCTGTCAAAGAGTTAACTTACAGCTCCAATTCCTAAAGTTCCTTGTCATTCTTCCCTTTAACTTCCAGCTGAGTCTCCATCTGGAGCATGGAACCCACCAGGCTTACTAATTATGCCGGGGCTGCTAAGACCCACTCGAGAAGCTGTCTAGGGTGAGGCAGCTTTCGCTACCCGAGAGGGTGCCTGCGGCCTACGTAAGTGGTGCAAACTTCTTGTCTTGAAGTTTGATTGGTCTTCCGCGTAAACCAAGCTACTCAGTCTCTTTTCTCCACCGAATTTTCCTACTGAGCTCTCCTCATACTATTATTCTTGACATCTCTGATTAGCATATAAATAGTCGCCTAGGCCATCTCTCCTTCGAATACCCTGGATCAGTTGGGGCTGGTCCCCGGCAGGTGGCGACCGAACAGGGACCTCAGGAGGCAATACTCAAAGAGCTGAGCAGACACGAACCACGCAATCAGCAGGCAATAAGCATGGAGCTCAGCAGTGACGAATCATGCTGCTCAACTGGCAATAATCAAGCACGTGACCAGGCAGGAATCACGCAGCTCAGCTGGCAATTGTCAAGCAGATGAGCCGACAGGAATCACGCAGCTCAGATGGCAATTGTCATGCAGATG
>NW_011402317.1:0-863 GCF_000754665.1 Bison bison bison | reverse complement strand
GGGCAGTTTTTCCGTGCACCGTTCGGAAAACAACCCCAGGTTCCAAATACAGCTCGACAAGCGGCCTCTCTCCCCGGGGACATCTCGAGAGGCAAGCGGAGTTCCATGCCTCAACCCAAGACGAGGCCTGACTCTCCTGTCCCCAGTCTGCAGGGACCCTGCGATCGGAGTCTGAAATCACAGGTACACTGCGGTTCCTGCCTCAACTGGAGATGAGGCCCTCTTCCAATGCACCAAACCCAGTGGGGTCCCGAGAGGCCCCTCCCACCTCCAGTTTCCCTGGCTTCTCAGAGCCACCATGAGAAGCCCCCTGAGGTCACCTGCACAAGTCGAGGGAACCCAGGGTTTCCTGCCTCAACCCGAGAAAGACCTCGAGAGACCTTCTTCAACACGTCTCGAGGCCAGATTCCCCTACCGTGGCTCGGGAGCAGTGACGCGCTCCCCCTCGCCACTCGCATGGAGACCCGACTTCCCTGGTGCCCCATGAGAGGCTCACTGACCTCGCCGTCGTTCCTCGTGAGAAACCGCGCACTGGGGCCGCCACTCGAGAACAACCCCGAGATTCCCCCTTCATCGAGAGATGAGGGCCTTCGTCTCCTGCATGGCCTAGAGACCAATCTCGCGACCTCTCTCCAAACGCCTCAGGAGGCTTGACTCCCTTGGGTCCACCCAGTGAGCTCCAAGAGATACCCGTCGCGATTCGAGAGCAGAGCGGGGTTCTTTGCTTCCACTCGAGATGAATGCCTGTCTCCCCGGGTGCGTCTGGAATGCAACCCCGAGATCCCTGTCGCCCCTGGAGAGGAACATTGGCTTCTGGACACAAGCCTAGATGAGGTCTATGGGCCCTGCAGTCACTCGAGAGC
>NW_011402316.1:0-820 GCF_000754665.1 Bison bison bison | reverse complement strand
GAAGCTGGACAAGATGTGGTAAGACCATGGCGGATCCTGCAGGTTCCTTGAGAGTACAGAGGGGAGCACAATGAGACCTGAGGATGGGAAGGAGGAAGACACAGGAGGCTGTTGACGTTTCTCCCATCTGTTGTACTGCCAAATGGAAAACGGCATCTCCCTTCTATTCTAGCAACACTCAGTCACATCATAAAGGCTGATGGAAAAGATACCATGCGGGCTTCCCTGCTGATTCAGTGGTTGAGGATCTGCCTTGCAATGCAAGGGACACTGGTTCAATCCCTGGTCTGGGAAGATTCCACATGTCGTGGAGCAACTCAGCCTGTGTACCCAAACTACTGAGCGTCTGCTCTACAGCCCATGTGCTACAACTACTGAGCCTTTGCGCTGCAGGTATTGAAGCCCATGTGCTCTAGAGCTTGTGCTCCGAAGCTAGAGAAGCCGCTGCAATGGAAGCCCATGCACTGCCTCTAGAGAGTAGCCCTGCTTACCCCAACCAGAGAAAGCCCGTTCACAGCAAGACCCACCACAGCCCCTCCCAAAATAAAAACTTAAAAATTAATTTTTTAAAAAAAGATACCATGCAAATACCAATGTGAAGATTCAGGGGGGAGGTCCCCCAGTTTCTCCCTGGACAGAACCACCTTGGGGCCATGGCTGAGTCTTCTCCTTGCCTGCTGTTCTCTGTGCATCAGGCTCACGGTGGCACTCACCTCAGCCTCAGTCACAGTGTGGCCACAGTCCTCAATTCTAGAGTTTAGTGTCGTCAAATCTCCCTTCTCCAGGGCTCTGGTCCCAAGGGAAGCCTGGAAATGTTAAT
>NW_011402315.1:0-751 GCF_000754665.1 Bison bison bison | reverse complement strand
AGGGTATTAAAAAGGCCTAGCATTGTTAAAAGTTAAAGAAATCATATAGAAATAGATCTCAGAATTAAAAAAAAAATTGCTTTTTGGTGTCAGTACAGTGTCAGATAGTCCCCAGTTGAAGCTTGTACTTGTTGTCAAATTCTACTATTGTACCTCAGTTGAACATTAATTGAATTAATTGGCATTAATTGAAGATTTATGCTGTTGAACCTATCACTTCTGGGTTGGTTTATGCTCCTTTGTTTATATTTCCTTCTTTTATTTGAAAGCCTCTCCATATCTGGCTTTCAACATGAAACGAGGGTGTGGTAGCCTCTTATTTGACCTCACTTGCTCGGTGTTTTGGCGGTGAGGTGGGACACTGAAAACAAATACCTCTGGGATATGTGGGTGCTTGAGGTGGATTGACCACATTGGGCTTGCCACTGACAAATGTGACATGTTCTTCCTGGGTCCACACTGCTCAGCCTCCCTGTTGATACGTGAGGGCATGGTCCCAAGTGGGTCGTGTGTTTCATGCACTTCCCAGCCAGTCAGGCACTTAGGTGCTCAGCAAGGGCAATGACCATGATTGGCTCGGTGCTTTGTGCTCTTCACAAGTCAAAAATCTCAGGTGGCTGGTTGGAGGACAAGACACAGTCCTAGGTGGCCCATGCCTTATGCAGCTCTCTGGTCTCAACCACAGAGTTTGCTACCTGTGCCAGAGCCCACAGCCTCAGGTGTTCCATGTGTCTCTTCAGGGTAGCTGATC
>NW_011402314.1:0-645 GCF_000754665.1 Bison bison bison | reverse complement strand
ATCTCTCTTTTTTTTGGCTACACTGTGCTACAAGTGGAATTAGTTCCCTGACCAGGGTTCAAACTTGCCTCCCCTGCAGTGGAAATCTGCAGTCTTAACCTCTGGACTGCCAGGGAAGTCCCTGATGCTGAGAAAGATTGAAAGCAGGAGGAGAAGCAGAAAACAGAGGATGAGATCATTGGTTAACATCACCCACTCAGTGGATCTGGGTTTAAGCAGGCTCAGGTAGTAGGTAATTGAACAGGGAAGCGTGGCATGCCACAGTTCATGGAGTCGCAAAGAGTTGGACATGACTGGGCAACTGAGGTGAAGTGACAGATACATATAAAATCCTTATACAAACTCAAAATGGACATACTATACCAAGAGTGCTTTAGAAACACCTTTTAATAATATATTTTAGAAAATAACCATAGATGAATAGCTCTATGTATGGTTAAAATGATACAGGAATATGTACAGTTACAACAATAAGGCCATTTGAGTCAACACGCATGGCCTGAGAGTTGATCATACTAAATGAAGTGAGGCACACAGGGAAACATATATACCAAATAATATCATAATATCCAAATGTGGAATCTAAGATATGACACAAATGAACATATGTGTGAATCAGAAAGACACTCATAGACAGAGAGAATA
>NW_011402313.1:0-751 GCF_000754665.1 Bison bison bison | reverse complement strand
CAAGACTAATTTGTTGCTGTGCCATTGTGGAATGATTAAAGACTAGGCGGTTTAAAAACTTTTAGACCTCTGAGCGTAGCAAATGTACCTGATTTTCTTCTGGGTATAAAGAGAAAAAACAAAAAACAAAAAAAACAGCGTGCTGGGGGAGGGATGCGGCAGGGAGGAGGCAGACACATACCAGAGTCATGATGCCCAGCTGGTCTCCCTCCTGTGCCAGGCTGTGCCGCCTCGTTCTGGGCTTGGGGCAGGGGTGGGCAGGAGCCAGCATGCGAGGAAGTGGGAAGCAGGTTGAGGGAGCTCACTGATTTAAAACGACGGAGGCTGCCTAAGCTCCCCCTGTCCTCCCTGCTCTCAGTCTCCTCGGCCCACTGCTCCATGTTCTCCTTCTCTTCTTCGATCAACCTAAAATAGAATAAAATACGTCACCTGCCTTTGTCAGCAGAGGAACCTATCTGGACAATAAATTTGGGCTGGCATTCTGTGTCATGATTAGCAAATTCCAGAAACAGTTGCTCAATGAACATCTCAGCCAAAAGGTTCTACGTTTCCTTTTTTGAATATTCTCAAACTTAGAATAACTTAGCGTTGAGTCTTACAAACTGGCCCTGATCATTCACGCTGGATTTCACTTATTTACTCTAACATTCTGAAGGGGCCCTGGTGGCCACTCTCTTTCCTGTGAAGAGATACCTCAAGTTGACAACCCTTACCTCCCCTGCTCTCAGGGCAGAGATGCACGTCAGTGCCT
>NW_011402312.1:0-903 GCF_000754665.1 Bison bison bison | reverse complement strand
GCACAAGTCAAGGGAAGCCAGGGTTTCTGCCTCAACCCGAGAAAACCTCGAGAGACCTTCTTCAACACGTCTCGAGGCCAGATTCCCCTACTATGACTTGAGAGCAATGACGCGCTCCCCCTCGCCATTCGCATGGAGACCCGACTTCCCTGGCGCCCCACGAGAGGCTCACTGACCTCGCCGTCGACCTAGGGAGAAACCGCACACTGTGGCCGCCGCTCGAGAACAACCCTGAGACTCCCCCATCATCGCGAGTTGAGGGCCTTCGTGTCCTGTATGGCCTAGAGACCAATCTCTCGACCTCTCTCCAACGCCTCAGGAGGCTTGAATCCCTTTAGTCCACCCAGTGAGCTCCAAGAGATACCCGTCGCGACTCGAGAGCAGAGCGGGGTTCTTTGCTTCCACTCGACATGAATGCATGTCTCCCCGGGTGTGTCTGGAATGCAACCCTGAGATCCCTGTCGCCCCTGGAGAGGAACACTGGCTTCTGGACAGAAGCCTAGATGAGGTCTATTGGCCCTGCAGTCACTCGAGAGCAATCCCCAGCTTTCCTTCGCGACTCGAATGGAAGATTGGACTTCCCTGGGCCAACACAAGAGGCATCCTGAATTCCCCGTCGTAACTCGAGAATCCTGCCGCAACTCGAGAAAATCCACGTGGTTCCCCCGTCATCGCAAGATGAAGCCCTTTCCCGCTACAGTGTCTCAGGAGAAGTCCCACGTTAGGTATTGGAGGTCGAAACGGTACTTGGCACCCTTGATGCGATGCGCAAAGTGCCCCGACATCCCGGTCTCCCTCGAGAGGAACACCGAAGTTTTCCGGCACCACTTCCTCTGAGCCTCTTCTACCCTCCTGATCTGGACAGGAGGGTCGACTCCTCTGCTTTGTCTGGAAGGGGTTCCC
>NW_011402311.1:4685-5174 GCF_000754665.1 Bison bison bison | reverse complement strand
GTCGAAACGGTACTTGGCACCCTTGATGCGCCCCCACAAATTTCCCCGGCATCCCGGTCTCCCTGGAGAGGAACACGAAGGTTTTCTGGCACCACTTCCTCTGAGCCCCTTCTACCCTCCTGATCTCCACAGGAGGGTCGACTCCCCTGCTTTGTTTGGAAGGGGTTCCCGACCTTCCGGTCGCACCTCAGGATGAGGCCGGTCTCACGACGACATTCCAGACGTGGCCTCGTGGGTGCTTCCACATTGCGAAGCACCCCGATTTCCCGGTCCCCTCTTGGTAAGAACCCGATGCCCGGACACCTCTCCCAACTCCACCCTGTGAATGAAGTCAACACGAAGGGGCAGTGACTCGCCCGTGCATCGTCCGGAAAAGACCCCCAGGTTCCAAATACCGCTTGACAAGTGGCCTCTCTCCCCGGGGACACCTCGAGAGGCAAGCGGAGTTCCATGCCTCAACCCAAGACGAGGCCTGACTCTCCTGTCCCC
>NW_011402311.1:0-643 GCF_000754665.1 Bison bison bison | reverse complement strand
GCCCGTGCATCGTCCGGAAAAGACCCCCAGGTTCCAAATACCGCTCGACAAGTGGCCTCTCTCCCCGGGGACACCTCGAGAGGCAAGCGGAGTTCCATGCCTCAACCCAAGACGAGGCCTGACTCTCCTGTCCCCAGTCTGCAGGGACCCTGCGATCGGAGTCTGAAATCAGAGGAACCCTGAGGTTCCTGCCTCAACTGGAGATGAGGCCCTCTTCCAATGCACCAAACCCCGTGGAGGCCCGAGAGGCTCCCCACCCCCACCTCCAGTTTCCCTGACTTCTCAGAGCCACCATGAGAAGCCCCCTGAGGTCACCTGCACAAGTCGAGGGAAGCCAGGGTTTCCTGCCTCAACCCGAGAAAGACCTCGAGAGACCTTCTTCAACACGTCTCGAGGCCAGGTTCCCCTACCATGCCTCGAGAGCAATGACGCGCTCCCCCTCGCCACTCGCATGGAGACCCGACTTCCCTGGCGCCCCACGAGAGGCTCACTGACCTCGCCGTCGTACCTCGTGAGAAACCGCACCCTGGGGCCGCCGCTCGAGAACCACCCCGAGACTCCCCCGTCATGGCGGAGATGAGGGCCTTCGTCTCCTGCATGGCCTAGAGGCCAACCTCGCCACCTCTCTCCAAACGCCTCAGGA
>NW_011402310.1:0-901 GCF_000754665.1 Bison bison bison | reverse complement strand
CAAGGGACTTGCAATCCATGCTGTTACTGTGCTTTTCTAGCAAGGCCCCCACTCCAAGTTTACAGGACACTGCAGACAGGAGCACTTTAGGGAGCTAGCTGGAGCTCTAGCTCCAGGGACATCTCTCAGACTAGAAATCACCATCCTGATCCGACAGACACACAGGCAAGTTCTTGTCATGGCTATGCCTCTGGACTATATGGATTGAGGCATTGCTGGTGAGCATGAGATTCCTGAGGACACAGATTGGGACACCCCAGATTTGGGCAGATTGAAAGTGCATTGGGCTTCTTCCCTTAGTAACGCTAGCTCTTAGCAGAGCAGACGAAGCCCTCCAGTGGCTCTTGTCTCAACTCCTTAGGTATTCTTTTTGTACAGTCTGCTGGACAGGAATAAAGGATGATGCTGGCACTCCATGAATATGAAGGATTAGCTTTCCTCGCAGGCGGGCCCTCCATCGCCTCCTTTGTTATTAAATAGACTCGTGTGGCCACTCTCAGGAGGATGTCTTGGGTTTTCTGTTCATCCCTTTATGACTTGCCACTTATACTGTTATGAGGAATGTGCACAGGTACACAGAAGTTGGGTGCTTCCCTAGTGGTCTTGGCTCGGCAAGCATCCGGAAAACTACTCTGTTCCACCCCAGGTGGTGCCGGAATAAAAGGGAAATCAAACCAAGGTTTTAATGGTGAGGACCTGGACATCAATCTGGGATGCCATCAGGTCTAACCCTGGTGCATCTCCACCATGCCTGGGTGGTAGAATGAGGGGGGTTGGAGTAGGACACCTTACCTGTAAGAGACAGGTTAGCTCTGGCCAGGGAAGGAAGCTTAGGTGGAAAATCAGTCTCAACCCCGTTAGAGCAGGGCAGACACCTCTGGTAGAAAAAAGCCATGGCACT
>NW_011402309.1:0-645 GCF_000754665.1 Bison bison bison | reverse complement strand
ACGTAATCAGTGCATGATCAGCCACATGAACAGTGCAAGATCAGCCAAGTGATCAGTGCATGCACAGTCACGTAATCAGTGCATGATCAGCTTCCTGATCAGAGCATGATGAGCCACATGATAAGTGCATGATCAGGCACGTGATCAGTTCATGATCAGGCATGTGATCAGTGCATGATCAGTCACATGATCAGTGTATGACAGCCTCGTGATCAGTGCATGATAGCCAACTGACCCCTGCATGATCAGTCACGTGATCAGTGCATGATGAGCCATTGGATCACTGCATGATAGTCATGTGATCAGTGCATGATAGCTACTGATCAGTGCATGGTCAGCCACGTGAACACTGCATGTTCAGCCACGTGATCAGTGCATGCACAGGCACATGATCACTGTATGACCAGCTTCGTGATCACTGCATGGTCAGCCACATGATCAGTGCATGATCAGGCACGTTAGAGTGCATGATCAGTCACGTGATCAGTGTATGATAGCAAGGTTATCAGTGCATGATCAGCCAGGTGATCAGTGCATGGTCAGCCACGTGATCAGTGCATGCACAGTCACGTGATCACTGTATGATCAGCTTCGTGATCAGTGCATGATAAGCCACGTGATAAGTGCATGATCAGCCTCCTGATC